>NC_056744.1:27022143-27202095 GCF_019279795.1 Protopterus annectens | reverse complement strand
ACTGAATGAAACACTTCCTGATTAAAAAGTATGTAGTTAGAAAGTCTGTAATGAAACTATTATTCTGTTATTTTTATTTTACTTGGATCTCTTCTGTGTGCTTAATACAGGATTTTTGACTGGAAACACCATCTACCCTGCTTGGATTGCTTTTGAATACTTAGCAATTCTGTATAATATGTCAAAGAATATTGTTTTTTTGACTTGGGACGAGTTTAAGTTTGCTGCTTCTACTACCGTTATCTGATCTTATTAATATATATCTTGCTATATATGAATTGAAAATCTTCCACACACAAGTTTCATTCACTGTTTTGAATATAAAAATCACAAACAGCCAGTGTTATGCAGCAGAGTTTGCTGTCTGCTTTATCAGCAGGCATTGGTAAATCCAGTAACACGAGTACCATTTCTCTCTTCTAGAAGGGGATCATTCATAAGTTCAGGTATTATGTAACAGAATTCTGCAGTAAAGATGGTGCTTAAACAATAGCACAAATAAATTGCAAAAGGTCCGTTGACAGATTTGCTGCTGTTGCATTGTTCTTTACTGGTAATATTGCACCATTAATCCTGTACTAGGTAGTTTTGCAGTGTTCCCTGTTATTGACATTAGATGAATCCTGAATTAACTTACCTCAGTTACTCACTGCACTTTTTGCTGCTTGGTATGGATGATTGTACTCTTGCAGCAGTTAAAGCTACTGCTCTCCAGTACTGCACTAGAGAATGTTAGGTCACTGTATCTAATGCACTTTTGCATCTCTTTTTGTTTTGTCTCTACTGTTAACTGCATTGTAACTGTTAGCTCTCCAGTCTGTGCTTGGAGCTATTTGTTCAGACTATCTGTAGCTAGTGCTCTGCAGTAGCTGCACAGGGAGCCATTGGTTTAGAGTAGGCTGTCTTTAAGTATTGTGACAGTCTTGGTTTTCTTGAGGAGTTGAAGATGCATTTTGACATTTTGGAATGAGGACTTCCATCCCAGAAACTGTAGACTGATCCAGGAGGGTGAGGCCAGAACATGAGAAGAAATGTTCGTTTCTGGGTTTTTTGAGGAATCAGTCTTAAGCCTGACAGTTAAGGTATTGTAGTACAGAATAAGTTAGTCACAAAATAAAATATGTACAGAATAGAAAACTTCTTAATAGATGTGGTAAAGCTCTAGCATAAAGTGAGCGTTGCCCTGTTTGGGAGAGGTGGAACGATTTCTGAAATTTGTCATTGGAGGTTACTGAAGAAGTAGTGAATTCCAAACATCTACAGTTGGAAGACTTGGTATGAGCAATAGAAATAACATTACACAGACTTAAGACAGAAGAAAATGTAGACCGTCTAGTATAGCCAGATCTGTTAGGAAACATTAGTAAAGAAGCACACCTTTTTTAAACTTGAAAGCATTTCCCTTAACTAGGCACTTAGGATGTATGCACGTAAATGTTTCAGTATGCTGTTAAAGCTGCTGCCCAGAATATTTAGAAATAAAAAGGGTTGAAAAAAATTTACTTGGATTGGTATTTGAACCCAGGACCTTTTGTTTGGCAGTTGTGTGTTGAGTGTTTTAAAGGTTTTAAAATATTTTTCTTTATATTACCAGATCTGTATAAATACGGGCCTGCACTGCCTTATCCTAATGGGGGGGAGGGGAGTATTATGCTGTATTTTTCCTGTAGCTCCCATTTACAAGCCAACATTTGTGGATGCCAAGAATTAGTGTTCTCAATAGAAAAGTGATGGTTAACACATGATGTTAAGTTGTCTGTCTCGCCTTCATTCTTGCTGGATGGGTTTGGAGCCGAACCTCGGCTCCGACTCGGCCACTCTAAAAGCTTGAGAGCAAGTTCCACCGGCTCAAGGCTCCCCTATATCCCACAATGCTAGGCGGTAACTCCTCAGATCTCGTTTGCCGCTATAGTGATCGTGGTGCTCTTCAACCGGCTCGTCAGGTTAGTTGCTAAGACTAAGTTTAATCTTAGATAGACCCCCTTTTAAGTCAGTTTTTCTTCATTATTTCCTAAATTAGGTAGTTTCCTACAATCCCTTTCTAAATTTTCCCCTTCTTTTCCAAAAAACTCACTAGAGTTCTTCCCTTGGGCTTTTAGGCCTAGTCCCTCCCTTCCTAGTAGTTGGAGTGACTGTGTTTTTTCTGTAGGGATTTAATTTCTAAATTATTTGTTTAATTTAATTTAATTTTTCAATAAGTGTAATCGTGTGTGTGTGTGTGTGTGTGTGTGATTACACTTTTCTTCTTTAGAGATGTCTAAAGAATCAAAGGTCTCAGGCTTTAAGAAGTGTGACTCGTGCTGTCAGAAGATGTCTCTGACAGACGGTCACACTTCTTGTGTATACTGCCTGGGACCTTTGCACCTGCAGGACTCATGTGCTGTTTGCCATGGTTTCAGCCCTAGAGTCCTGCAGGAGCATAAAAATAAGCTCATTCTAAGGGGCTTATTGAAGCCTGAGGGTCCCCCGACTCAATCTTCAGGGAAACCCTCAAAGCCTACCAGACCATCGGCTCCTGTATCTGAGTCGTCTTCTAGGGCTTCGAAGGCTGTTCGAACATCGGCTCCAGCTGGAGCCGATGATTCTCGAACTTATGTCTCTACTATTTCCTCGGCTCCGGCTGGAGCCGAGGTAGACACTGGTAAGTCGGCTCCGATCAGATTGTCGGAACCAACCTCCAGAAAAAGGTCCCGGTCACCATCTATCGGCTCCGTTCATTCGGCTCCAGCATCACCATTGTTGTCTGAACGGAGCCATAGATCTCACTCCTCTAGGTCGTCGAGACTATCAGATCATGACCTTCAGAGGGTAGTGAGTTGACTTCTTAAGTCCGAGGCACTGGCCCAGATGCTTCAAAGCCCGACTCAACAGTCGATGGCTAATCCCATCACTCAGAATGTTCCTCCTCTGACTCCTTTGAGTTTGGAGCCGGGGCGGCTCGGACCCGAGACTGTGGCTACGTCGGAACTGATACCGTTGTCTTCGGTACCGTTGTCTGCTCCGATATCTTCCTTGGAGGAATCTCGGTGCCAGACTTCCTTCGTCGGCTCCGAGGAGGCAAGTGGCATCGGACCCTTGTCCGACCCCACTCTCCCTCTCGGTGCTTCGGCGCTGGTGAGTTCGGCTCCGACATCGGCCTCTGAGCCATCACTGTCGGTGCCGGGGGAGGTTTTCAGCTTTTCGGAGCGGAGACCTCTGGCTCTGCCTGACAGGGGTGCCTTCGAGGTCATGAGGAGCGTGTTAGAACCTGGTTCAACCCCACAGTCAGCTCCATCTGCCCCTCCCTCCACGGTGCCTCTGGTGATTTCTGCTCACTTCCTCATCCCGGATCGTAGAGAGCCAGCTCCTCAAGTATCCCCAGTGGGGATCTCCTCCTCTTCCGAGGCCTCTCCTGACCCGGTAGGAGAGCATCCTAGGAAGAGGCAGTGCAAGAGGAAGCACATCGACTCCCCTGAGTCTGTCACCTCTGACACTGATTTAGAGGATTCCGAAGGTTCCCCTCGTTCCCCCTCTGAAGATGTCTCCTTTGCAGACATCCTCGAGATCTTAAAACAGAGGGGGAATTGGCCAGCCCTCAACCCTTCAGAGGATGAATCGGTGTATCTTGAGGTGTTTGGCTCTCGCCCTTCCACCTCCTGGGTGTCCCCTCCCTTTGACCCCCTTATGCAAGTGGTGGTAAAGAAGGCCTGGACGGCTCCTGACTCTGTGGAACCCACCCCCAGGAGACCATCAAAATTTATCACTGCTCCCAAGGACAAAGAATTTTTGACCAAAGGCATCTCTGTGGATGCTATGGTGGTGGCGGCGGCCACCAAGAAGGAGCTAGCTGATCCTTCAGTGCCTGTCCAGCCTCCTAACAAGGAGTCTAGGACTATGGACAGGTACGGGAAGCGGATGTTCTCGTCAGCGACCTTTTCTATGCGCTCGCTGAATTACCTGTGTCATTTCACTCGCCTCCAGAGAGATTTGCTCAAGGAAGCGAGCGAAATGTTAAAGGATCCAACAGCTGTGGGTTTTCAGGATAGGATGAACTCTCAGCTGGCGACCCTCAACTCAGTAGTTAACTCCTCCATGCACCTCCTTTCGTATGCGGCGGATGGAGCGAGTAGAGTGGCAGGTACAGGTGTGGCCTTACATTGGCACGCCTGGATGCGGCTATGTAATTTTGCGGACCCTTTCAAGGCGTCCTTCACTAACTCCCTGTTTGATGGATCATCCCTCTTTGGTCCTCAAGTGAAGGAAACCCTGACTAGGTGCAAGACTGAAGGCAATACTCTCTCTGCCGTGGGAGTCCATTTTTCTACTCCTTCTAGGCCTTACCCCAAAGGCCAGAAGGGGGGAAAGATGTGGTTCCGCAAACAATCTCAGGGAGATTTGCTTGACGCACAGAGTCGGTTCCCCTCTAGAGGCAGAGGGGGGAACAATAATGGTAGATGCCGTCCTAGAGGCAGAGGGGGCCCGCAGAATCAGGGCAGTCGAGAAACCTTCTCCGTCAAGCCCTTTCAGCATCCCTGAGGGGTTGCCCCACTGTCCACCTTCGGAGGCAGTCGGGGGAAGATTATCTCTGTACCCAGAAGCCTGGCTATCCCTAACTCAAGACAAGTGGGTACAGTCTATCATTTCCGAAGGCTACAGAATCCCATTCTTTCTCATTCCAAAGCAATCCAAAAAATCCCTTCCAGACGTTACACCCAGTCAAAGGGAGCAAGCAGCACTAGAAATTTCAAAGCTGCTTGCAAAAAGAACCATTCAACCAGTTCCAGCAGACCAACAAGGATCCGGAATCTACTCCAAATTCTTTTTGGTTCCAAAGAAAACAGGGGACTGGAGACCCATTTTGGATCTCAGCAACTTGAACAAGTTTGTCAAGAAAACAAAATTTTGGATGGTCACGCTGCAGTCCATTCTACCCCTTTTGGGGTGGGACAACTGGATGTGCTCTATAGATCTCCAGGATGCGTACTATCACATCAGAATGAGCCGACGCTCCAGGAGATTCCTCCGCTTCAGGCTGGGAACCAGTCATTTCCAATTCAGGGCCCTGCCCTTTGGACTCACTACAGCCCCCCGAGTGTTTACCAAATGCATGACAGTGGTCGCCTCTCATCTGAGACGACAAGGATTCCAAGTGTTTCCGTATTTAGACTGGCTCCTTACAGCCCCCACCAAGCATCTTCTGCTTCTTGCCAGAGACTACACTTTTCACACAAGTCAAACACTAGGCATTTCAATAAATTACGAAAAGTCTGTCTTGTCCCCTTGTCGTGTTATTACCTTCATAGGCACAGATCTAGACACAGTCAACATGTCAGCCACACTCACAGAGCAGAGAATAGCAGACATATACAGACAAGTCTCCCTTGTCTTGCAGAGCAACAAGATCAAAGTCAGACTGATCCTGAAGGTCTTAGGGATAATGGTGGCTGCTATCCGTCTCCTCCCTTTAGCCCGATTTCACATGAGAATCTTACAATGGATGCTCTTCACACAATGGTCATACCAACAACTTCCAATGTCCCATTCCATTGCGATAACACAATCGTGCAGGAATCCTCTTTCTTGGTGGATCACATCCCCCCAGCTTTTTCTGGGGAGACCTTTTGTCCCTCCCCCTCCGGTTGCTACACTGACAACGGACGCCTCCCCGATCGGGTGGGGGGGGCATTACCAGGGCAGGACGGTCCAGGGCACGTGGCAACCTTTCGAACGCCACTTGCACATAAATGTTCTAGAGATGAGAGCAGTGCTTCTAGCGCTGCAAGCCCTACAAGACTCTCTTCCCAAAGGAACTATAGCAATTCAGACAGACAATATGTCTGTAGTGTGGTACATCAACAACAAGGCGGAACCAGATCCTACCCCCTATGTCGAGAGGCACTCAGACTGTGGCAATGGGCGATTTCTTCTCAGCGGTTTCTGTTAGCAACGCGCATTCCCGGGAAGTCCAATGTGATTGCGGACAAATTGAACAGAGCTATTCTCATGCCTCACAAGTGGTCTCTGAAGAATTCAGTGTTGGCGAAAGTTTTTCAAAAGTGGGGCCGGCCTTGCTGCGACCTTTTCGCTACTCCCCAAAACAGCAAGTGCGACGATTTTTTCACCCTCTTTCCCCAACCGGGCCACCCCAGCAGAGACGCTCTAGTCCACGATTAGCCCCGGGGACTTCTGTATGCTTTTCCTCCCTTCCCACTGATATCTCAACTAATACAGAAAGCCATCGCTCAGAAAGCTTCCATGATCCTCATTGCCTCTTACTGGCCTCGACAGGTTTGGTTCCCATTTATTCACCGTTATCTGTTGGAGCAACCTTGGAATCTGGACCTAGTTCCAGACCTCTTGACCCATCAGTCGGGTCAGTTGCACCACTCCCTCCCTTCTCTGAACCTCACAGTGTGGTTCCTCCATTTCCAACTCTAGCCAGGCTTCCTGTAATATCTCACTCAGTTCGAGATATTTTGATAGCCTGTCATAAATCCTCCACTCGGAAGATTTATCGTAGTAAGTGGAAACGTTTTTCCTGTTGGGCGCATTCAAAGGATATAGATCCTTTCACTGCTTCCATTCAATCAGTTTTAGACTTTCTAGCCGAACTTTTCCACTCAGGTTCGTCTCCGTCTACCATCAAAGTTCAATTGGCAGCAATATCGAACTTTCATGTTGGGTCTCAGAGTCCTCCATTATGTCTCACAAACTCTGCAAAGCCTTTTTAAAGGGAGTTTTTCTCCTCAAACCACCTATCAGGGATCCTCCTCCTCAATGGGATCTCAACTTGGTTCTAGCGTCCTTAATTCTTCCCCCCTTTGAACCTGCGGCTTCATGCTCAATGAAGTTACTATCTTGGAAAACACTCTTTTTGGTAGCTGTTACTTCAGCCAGAAGAGTCTCTGAACTCCATGCTCTGTGTAGTCGATCCCCTTATCTCTTGTTTCATAAGGATAGGGTGTCCTTACATACTAACCCGTCCTTTTTGCCTAAGGTAGCTTCACCGGCAAATTTGAATCAAACCATTGATCTTCCGGTGTTCTTTCCTAACTATTCGAACAGATCAGAACAAAAATTGCATTGGTTAGACGTTCATCGCCAACTTAGGTACTATTTAGACAGGACCAAACAATTCAGGAAGTCTGATCAACTGTTTGTTTCCTATGCAGAAGGTAGAATGGGCCTTCCAGTTTCTAAGGTATCTCTTTCTAGATGGCTTACTTCGTTGATCATCTTTGTGTATGAGATCAGACATCAACAGTTGCCAACCAAACCCAGGGCTCATTCAACTAGAGCTTTAGCCACATCTATAGCTTTCCAAGACAGACTGCCTATTGATTCGATTTGTTCTGCAGCTACTTGGGCTTCTCCCCATACTTTCATTTCTCATTATAAGTTGGACTTAGCCTCAAGGGACCGAGCCAACTTTGGTTCCACTGTACTCAAGAGTCTGTTCCGATAGGCCACCCGGGACAAGGTGCTAGGGACGCGGTCCCATCCAGCAAGAATGAAGGCGAGATAGACAACTTAACATTTAGAAGTTATGTACCTACCATAACGTTCCGTTTTAGTTGTCTTCTTCTCGCCTTCTTTCTTGCGTCCCACCCTCCTTCCCCCTAGCCTGGACAGATCTAGAGGAGTTTGTTTTGTGACCTTTTTATCCTTTTCCATATAATGGAATTTTTCTAGCTGGGCCTAGCTTACAAACAAGATCTGAGGAGTTACCGTCTAGCATTGTGGGATATAGGAGAGCCTCGAGCTGGTGGAACTAGCTCTCAAGCTTTTAGAGTGGCCGAGTCGGAGCCGAGGTTAGGCTCCGAACCCATCCAGCAAGAAAGAAGGCGAGAAGAAGACAACTAACATGGAACGTTATGGTAGGTACATAACTTCTAATTTCTCCACTTTTAATTTACAGATGCTCAGAAGAGGAAGAGCAAATGGGATTCAGCAGTTCCAGTGACGACTATATCTCAGCCACCCATCCTGACTACCACAGCTACACTACCTGCAGTTGTTACAGTCACCACAAGTGCCAGTGGGTCCAGGACCACTGTAATTTCAGCAGTCGGTACAATAGTCAAAAAATCAAAACAGTGAGCAGTGGTCCAGGACACAGCTTTGGTAAGCTAGGAGAAGTTTTTGATGTAATAGACTGTACATATATCGAAAAAATGTCTCTGCCGTTACAGATCCTTAAGTAACAAGGCAGTATTTATGCACAGCCAAACTGAGATGAACCTATACTCTTGCCTTTGAAAGTATGGACTTTGTTTTTAAAGCCTGCTAAGATTTGCTTGGAACAGGGACTAAACTGGTAGCATTGAGGCTTGCCGTGCCACTGACAGATACCAGTAGTACTACACCAGGTTTATTGATGCTGCTTTAGGCAACACATCAGAATGCTGTTTCAGCACAGTAGTGGTGGTGGTCCTCATTTATTTATACCGTAATAAGAAATGCAGGACTGGGTGAGAAATTTTCAGACCTGTTGGGCCCGCAGTTTTTTTCACATTCCTTTATCGTAAAATTCAGACAGACAAACCAGTTTTAGTAAAGGAGCTTGCCATGACTTGTGGGAAACTGAAGAAATTCCAGATTGCGTACTTGCATAATTCTCATAGTAAGGCTGATGTTGAAACAGAAATATTGAAACACAGTCTCTTAGAATGGCAAATACTTAAATTTTGACATCAGACCTAAAATGTGTCTTGAGAAATACAGTAAAGTTGATTTTAAACATTCAACGAGTTTGTTGCTGTCTTGGGTGATCAACCATTTATGTATTATCTATAGATTCTTGCCTTCCTGTTACCATAAAAATGTAAAATTTTGTAAAGGTTCATTAAAACTATAGATTTTGTTTTGTGTATTTTTTCTTTGAGTTCAGGATTATGCTTTTTTCTGGGAGGCAGAACTTCAGTTTGATCTTCCTGTTACAAATGTTTTTGCCCTGCTGATTTGAAAATAAATCCATTGAACTTTTATTTCTTGAGTATGTTTATTGAAATCCTCTGGCATTTAGTCTTGTTCCTTTTTCCTTTTATCGTATGGGACTTAGTCAGCAGAGCTATATTCATTTCCATATGGCTGACCGACACAAGTTTCAAATGTAATTCACACTACAAAGGAGTCTTGTCTGGTTTGTCAGAAGTTGTTTCCTATCCAAGGTAAGTACTTTGTAGCATTAGATCCTTGACATTGGGCCACCCATCAGGTGGTACCTTAGTTTGGCAGTGTACTTTGTGGGAAAAATCTTTGGCACTTCCCATGGTTTCTGGTATGTTTAACAATTTGCTAGTTTACATAGGACTGTCACACTTAGGATTGTAGTGAAACTGTCACACAAATGCAGTCTTTTACACATTAATGAGATCAGTCTAATGAAAAGTTTAGTAATTAACTACTAAATCAACAAAAACATGAACTGTTTAACTATAATTAGTGTAGTGGTCCTTTTAACCTGTTTGTTTATACAGTTATAGAGCAGATCACAGTATCAGTGAGCAGTGGTGGCCAGTGACACATGTATCTCATCCTGAGTCATCATCTTCAGTCAAATATTTTGTTCCACACTGAAAGTGTCAGGCATACATTTATTGCTAATAATTTTCTTTATCAAATATGAATGGTAAATCGTACGGAATAATACTGAATCATAGTAATTCATCAAAAGAAGTATTGATTCTGAAGAACTATTTAATAACCATGTGAGCATCCTAGTTGAAGTCATTAGTAATAAGTTTTCTACCTTGCTCATGTATTGCACATTGTGAGTGGTAATGTTCTGCATTTTGGAGATGGAATGTTAAAGAGTTTTGGAACATGGGATTCTGATCCTTTTCTTGCTTCCAATGTTTGGGTGACTGCTGCCACTTCTGAGCCCAGATAGTGGTAATGTCTTTTGGGTCTTTGTCAGATTTCAAGAACATACAGCTGCAAGAAATAAATACTTGTCTTACTGAAGCTCCATCAGCATCAGTTACTTAAAGTTCTGAATAAATGGAGTAGCAAGTATAATCTCTCTTCTCACTGCTCCAGCGCCACTTTGTATTTGGCTACATTTTCCATTCTTAAATAGTATCCTAGTCATTTTTAATCAAAGGTTTTCAACTGATAAATATAAACTTTCCCAGGAGTTGTGCTTTATTTTGAGGTAGCACTTTTATTGTGTGTGATTACCTCACTTCTGTGAACTCCATTAAAGGGATTTCCAATGAAAATGTGTTTTTTCCAGCTTCTTGTAATGTTGTTTATGCGTATGGTAGAGAGATTTAGTCAGGGTACAAAAATAAGAGTGAAAGCTGGCAGCTTCACCATTATCCTCACCCAGAGTGCATCCACCGCCGGTTTTGATTACCTCCACTTTTCTCGGTTTTCTAAAAACAAGTCAGACCTAAGCCTGTCTGCTGCTGACAAAGCCAGCTCAGTAATCCAAAGACTACCAGAGGTCCTTTTTTAGATAGTTTTTTTTTTTTAGATGTGTGCTTTGACCATCCAGGGCATTCCATCTCCCTATTGGCCTTCTAGTTTCTCCTCCTTTGCTGTTATTAGCAATTGCCAGTGGAGTGTCTAAGGAATATGCAGAAGACAAATGTAGCCCTATAGGATGTAGACACTCATGCTTTTTCATGGCTTTCATAATAGGCATTTTACACTCACTTTGGGAACTGACTCAGAGCGGCTGTAAGCATTCAAGAAGTAGGATCTTCTTAGGCTATCTCCCCAGTGAGTTTGAGAAGGTTTTTGGATGCTCATCACCTGGCTTTTCCATTGCACAGGCCACAACTACTAGCCTTGGCCATAGTTAGGGCTTTATTCCATTCTGTCACTGAGCAAGTATCAGTGGCCCTAACAAATTCCATAGGCTACTTTCAGTTGCTGCAACCTCTTTAAAAAAAAAAAAAAAAGGAAGTACATTTATGGTTTCCAATGAGGAGGAAGCTTTTACGTAAAGCAAACCGAGTCAGCCTTCATAATGGACTGAGCCTGAGTATGATGACAGTAGTTTTTCTTTAGGCTCCCTTCTGAAGTATATAACTTTTGGGAGCCTGTAAGTTTAATTAGATATTGTGATTGAGTAGTAAAGAAGTTTCCTTTTCAAAGAGAATGTATGGTGATTTATTTGTCACTGGGGAGTTGCAGCCTTGGGCAGCTCCACTTTTACTGGAGATACTCCACATTTTTTTTCTGTTGCTTTCAGCAAAAACCTTACTGTGTAGCCAAATTCCCCTAATAAAGTTAGTAGATTGTACAGGAGTCAAACTAATCTACAAAATCAATTTATGAACTATAAATCATGTACATAATCTGTAACTCTGATGTTGATGTAGGGAATTGCAACTCCTTCACTTTCATGATTTAGACCAACTGTGCTAAATCAGCTAGGTCACTGAGACTTCCCCAGAATTTTAAACACTCCTATTTCTTACAATTCTCCATATTCTAGGTCCTAAACTGCAGATCTCTTCAGCCACAGTGGAGCCAGTTCACTCTTAATGGTCCCAGGTTACTTTTCATTTTCAGTATTACACCATAACAGTGAAGCAGAACAAAAACAAGTAAATAGCATAACAAGCAAATATTTAACTTTTCATTTTCTGTAGGTTTGAACGCAGAATTTCTTGACTTTTTTATTAAATTTAGAGCTCTGTTTTTGCCACCTGTGGCATTTTTCACCTTTGCTTTTTAATTTCCTGTTAGAACTGTGATAAGCTTCAGTCCCCAGCTCCTTTCCAGCCTTTTCTGTAAGTAGATTTAAAGTTAGTTTTATTTTTCTACTAGTTGCTGTTTGTATCTAACATAAAAAAGTTATTCATTGCTCCATTCCTTTCCATCTTGATACTGAGAAATCTAAGGAGCATTCTTTTAAGAAGTGTTCCCCTGGTAATTAAACTTAGAAGATGTTTAAAGTGGCTTGTTGAAGCGCAATTTTCAGATTAGTGTGATAGTAGTTTTTTTTTTATCCTGGCTACACTGAGAAAGATGAAACACAGGACTTGAGAAGCACAGGTCCATTCCAGGTATAGATCCCAGGGCTTTCCCTGTATTGCTTCTCAAGAGGGAATAGCAGCTAGATAAGGAGTCTTCTAAAGAGGTTATTACATCCAGATTGCAGCCTGAACAAGTGCTTGCAGATCAGGAAGTTTTGTTTATTTCATACTGTCATCAGGTTGGTGCTAAATCATCTAGTATCATTCAGAAATATCTTAACTCGTAAGCCTTTCCCATGGGAGCTAACCTGTTTGGAGAGCATCAGTTTGGTGGTCTCCAAACTGGAGTTTTGGAACCCCAGAACCGCTGTTGCTTTTTTGGTGGTTTCCCCAGTTGCCCCCTTCCCTTCTTGATAATAGGAAGATGTCACAGATAGGAAGATGTCACAGGCTTTTATCGAAGCCCAGCACAAGGGATACCAGGTCCCTTCCTCACACCACCAACATTGGAGGCTCCTGAGTACTGTTGTTGTCACACTTTTCAGATGTGGTTATAACTTAATTCTGCAATGGCCTCTCTTCATTCCCCAAAAATCTGGAGAACATGAGTCACCCCCTCATTGCCAGTGTTGATGACTGTCTTGGAGTCAGCACCCTTGTATTAAGCCCGACTGTCAACCCAGTTGTCAGTATTGTGTAACCCTGACTTCAAACTCCTCAGAATCTATTCCCACCTCGGGCCTATAGGTCAACCCCAGTCCTTCAGGCCCAGCACTGAGGATTCCCCCAACCCCTGAGCTCATCCTTTTGACATTTGGTGGTGAGCTCAACCAAGGCACTGGAGACTGAGTCAGTCTCTGGCTTTAAGGTTGGTGGAGTGGCCTTAACATCAGGTCCAACTTTCTCATCCTCAGTATCAGAGTTGCTTTTGGCATTCCTGGGTTTAGAGTTTGTTGGCTTCTGCCACATGTATTAGCTAACTGCAGGTTCCAGTGTCTTCTGGATAGACATACCTGCATAAGGATGTACTTGAGGTGGTTCACTTGATGGCCCTTCTGTATCCACTTGCTCATGGGCCAACATTGCAATCCCCTCTTTCCATGGACAGGGGGACCAGAAGATCTCCACCAGACTCCCCCATGTCAGTTTTATTCTTCCTCCTCTCTGAACTCTCCCCATCCAGGTTATGGTAGGAAGACTACTTGCAAGAGGAGTTACATGGACTTCCATGTAGAGATCCCTGACTATGAGAATCCAGAGGCTGATTTCCCTACTTTTCTGTCATATAACATCAATTTGCAGTACTATTGGAGCTCATCTGGATTAAGACAAATTGGCCACAAGACAGCGATATGCACCAGTGGTGGACGTATTCTGTTCACTCAGACCAACCTTTTGAGGTAATGACAAAGTTGGTATGGGATACTGTATCTAAAACCCCATACAATGAGGTCTCCAGATTTTCAAAAGGCCCAACAGTGTGTTGCAGTTTCCCCAAGGACTTTCTCAGGTAGTTGTAAAACCCACTGGTTGACTTTACAGTGGTAGACCTCATCTTCAGGCCAAGAAAATGCACACACTGAATAGGGAGTTAAGATTCTTAGGTGCGGAAATGGATTTTAAAATCCTGCACATTTGAGCATTTGGGTGCTAAATTAATAGATTCAGATGCAAAGATTTGAAAAGTGTTGCCATACTCAGATGTCAAGAAGAAACTTCTTTCTCAACTGTAATTTTGGTGTCAGTGATCATCCAGTCCATTCATATTACTCATAGTCCTGCTGATAAGAGCTGCTAGGGTAGCAGGCACTGGCCTTTCTGTTTGGCAACTTAACAGGGTGAGAACACAAAGGCCTAGTTCATGAATTCCCCCATTGGTGGTTCCTTGCTTTTTGGTGAATTATAAAAGCTGAGCTTGAGAAATAAAGTAGTACACCCACCAAGGTCGGCATTGGATGTTGCAGTGGTACAGCGGTAGCTTTGCTGACTTACAGCAAGAGATTCTGCGGTTCGATTCTTGGCTAGTGTGCCTTCTGTAAGGAGTCTGCATGTCCTCCCTGCATTCGTGTGGGTTTTCTCTGGGTACTCTGGTTTCCTCCCACATTACAAAGACATGCATCTGGAGTGTTTCAAACTGGGCCTCTGCTGAAAATTGGCTTAGTTCGAAAGTCAGACTTTCTCGGTAAACAAATGTAAAATAAATAAATAATAAATTGAAGTTCCAGTTTCCACAGCAGTCATATTCAAGAATGGTCAGAAGTACCCCCCCCAGACACACCAGCCTTGTTACAAGTACCCATAGCATGACAATTTCAGAGGATTTGGGAAGTGCTTCAAAGGATGCTGTCATTTTGCATAACTGTTGTAATCTCAGAGATGTTGATTTTCAGCAAGGAAGTTAGGGATCATGGTGCAATCCTCCTGAAGACCACCTCTGCATTTTCGTAGTGCTAGCCTGACTGTTGCACTCTGAAGGCAGTCAGGACATTTTTCTCTCCATCTACCCTTGTGGGAGATGCCACATTTGACAGTTGGATGAGAGAAACTACATCCAGAGACGATTTCAAACCATTTGTCTCACTTCCAGGTTCATAGTTTCCCTTTCAGATGCCTCAGCCCATTAAAAGATTTCAGCAAGGTCAGTTATTCAATACCTTTTATCAGAAATAGCTACTCACAAGGTCTCATCAGACCAGTGGAGATGCACCTTTCATTAAGGGTTTTTATAATACTCAGAAAGAATGAGGACCTCAGACTCATTCTTAGATCAAGCAGCCTAAATCTCCACACATCAGAATACCATTTCAGATGGACACTGTGCAGTGTGTCCTTTTTTGCCTCTCAAAGGGATTTGGGTGTGCTCTCTGGGCTTCCAAAATGTCTACGTTCATATCAAAAGGGCAGGAAATACATTAGATTTATTTACTTTAATCCAGTCATTACCAGCCAGGATATTACCCTTTGGTCTTACCACAGCCCCCAGGACGGAGCAGTGGTGCAACGATAGCATTGTCACCTCATAGCAGAGGTTCTCTGGTTTGATTCTCAGCTGGGGTGCCTTTGTGGAGTCTGCATGTCCTTCCTACATTTGTGTGGGTTTCCTCCGATTTCCTCCCACGTAAGAAGACATACATCTGGAGCTTTTTTCCCCGGGCCTCCACTGAAAATTGGCTTTGTTCCAAGACAGACTTTCCCAGTTAACAAATGTTAAATAAATAAAATAAATGTGCACCAAGTCTATGTCTGTTGTCACAGAAGCTCTTTGATGCTAAAGCTGCAGGGTCTTATACCTAGGTGACTGCCTTCTGGCAGTCTTGTCATTACAAAGTCTACTTGCCTCCAGAGATTTGTTTCTAAAGCTGTTTTGGTTCTTGTGCATCACTGTTAGCCTTGCAGAATACCAGCTGATGTGATTGAATCCATAACTTTCATAGGATGCACACTTTGGAATCCTTTTGAGCAAGGAACCAATACTTTGCAACAGTTCGGTTCCCGCATCTCTTTTCCTACCTAGACTGATCTGATAGCCTGTACAGTTTTTAGGGTACCTACTCAAGATGTTTTTTTTTTTTCATGAAAGTTCTTTCTACTCAGATCCCCAAGTGCAAAGAAAATAATTTTTGGTGAACAGAGCCTTCTAATGTGGCTTTGTGAAGATGCTCTTCAAAATCCCTTTCCTCAGACAGTTATGATAGTGGATGCCTCTGATGTGGGATGGAGGTTTGGGCAGCCATGTTGCAGAACAAAACTATCAAAGCCACTTCACCTGTTGAAGTCATATTGCTCATAAACATTTTGGAAATATGGGCAGACTTCCTTACCCTGCAAGCCTTTCAGGATCTGCCCCCACTGTACAGCTGCAACCCTTTCTGACAGTAATGGCAATGGTTTGGTGAGAAAAAGCAAGAAGGAAATTATTTCTATCCCTGATTATTGGGAAACCATGAGAGTATGGGAGTTTGCTGTTTCCTCCAGTCACTTCTTGTCCATCTCCCAGAGCAGACCATTTTTGTCATGGACATTCTGAGCTGAAGTATCTTGGTGCAGCTACCTATACAAGTGTGTTGTCACAACAAGGACACCACTTTCATGCCACCATCAGTACCAAAAGAAAACTGCTTCCTTAGCCACATTCATTGCAGACAAAGAATCCAGGGTGATAGGTGTAAGATTATGCTCAGCAGGGTTTTAAGGTTGAAAGTAGTTCTGTTACAAATATGTAACATAAATAAGGTATAAAATAAAGCTTGCTTAAATGCAGAAACAGAGTTTAGTAATATGTGATCAGCATCCATACTAAATGACCGTGGCTTGGAAAATAAGGAATCTGCTGAATGGACATTTTTTCCTTACAAACAGGATGTATGCAAGGGCAAAAATGCAAAATCTGCTTTTAAAGAACACTGACGTTTTTCTGAATATAAACAGAATGGGCACAATATGTTTCCTTAAACAACAGGACATGTTTATGACACTGTTACAATGTGTTTCCTTAAAAAAACATGTTTTTCTGCATTTGGCACAAGAACAGATGTTCTTATACAAAGATACAAACAGAATACTAAAGACAAAAAACAGGATGTTCCCACTGTCAGAAAAGCTGAAAAAAAATATTAAGTCAGCATTTGTATCAGCATCTGCAACAGTCAGTATTGTTTCTGCAGGATGAGCAATTCTCCAAAATAGAATACCAAGAGGAACTGTATATGTATGTGCATGACTAAAATTGTATATAAAGATCTATATTAATCCAGTTATGTTAGGGGTATTGGTAGGGACACATTTGTCTGGAGGTAAATGTTATATCTCTCATGTCATCTGTACTATATGAGAATAAAGTGGAACAGTACTTTAAGCTGCAACGTTAGTCTGTCTGGTTTATTATAAAAAGTTATTTGTTACTACTCTAAGTTGATGCTGCAAAGTATATTCTTTCATCAGTGTATATTCTGCAAGTTTCTGTATGCAACAGACTGTGAATGCAAACATAACCAGACTTTGATTTCAGCAGAATCCCGCCAGCAAGACTGAGTGTCTTAAGAAGACTTCAAATCCATCACAGTAAGCAGCTCCATATAATTTTTCAATGGCAAGCTAGCCTGCATTTGAACCTAAAGTCTGCATTCAAACACAGGGGGAGTGATGGTAAGCCCTGCAGAGGGTCACTTAGTCAAATTGCAGTAACTAACATTTGTACGTATGTGTAAATCCTAAACAGAAGTATTCCAGTTTATGCAGCTTGCAGTAGTAAAAGTTTTGTAGACGTCTAAATCCGGAGTGAGACTAATTTGGGAAAGTCGTAGTGCCATAAATTCTCCAAGAAAAGGTGGATATCTACTTTGTACAGCAGTCCGCTGCCTGTTGTACTTCACCAGCTTCTCAAGTGACTCTGAAAAATTTCTATCAGCAACAACAGCCTGATCACCTGTTTTCTTGCTAACTGGTAAGACTTTTTTCTGTGTCACATTTTTTGTATGGATGCTGTTAGACAGTTTGCATATTATTAGACATTTTTGATATTATTAGTATGGATATTATTAGTAGACGTAATTCATGTAGGAATAAACCAAGCTTTAGTAAATTGCAGTGTTGGTATACACAGCACATTAGTAAATGTAAAACCTTATTAGGGCAGGTTGATAGTAAGGCATTATGCAAATGTATTACAATATTTGACTGGTATCTCAAAGAAAACCATGTGAGGTTTGACAAATGTTTGTGTGATTCAACAAAAACTGCATTTTGCGTAATATGCCATAAAAAAGTATTGCATCATATTGCTAAAAAATAGACTATGAAGACAGATCTGTTCATGATACAGAATTAACTAAGGGTAAAGTGTTTCTATTATATTCAGATGTTGACCAGTTATGTCCTGTCATCACATGCGAGTCAAATCAGGTACTGACAAGACCTCTAGTACATTTTGTTACAAAAGAATGTAATAAACTTTTAAAAGACAGACACAATGAGTTCAGGAAGCTTAGACAAGTTATAGATACATCTTTTCAAAAGTGCATAGGAGTTTTAGATTCCGCAGAACAGGTTACTGAAAAATATCAGAAAGACCATGCAACATTACAGGAAACTCTTCAACAGCAGTTGCAGGATAAAGGAAATAAATTAGCTGAACTGAAGAGACTGGGAACTTCCTGCATACACAGCTGTTGTCTTTTGGCATTTTCCGGTTAGGGGTTGCCACAGCAGTATTCCGGTCCGCTAATTATTGGCAGTAGATTTTCATGAATGCCGAGGTGCCAGCTCGACATTCAACCTTCAACGAAGGCAAACCCATTTACACATCTTTCGAACGCCCACCCAACAGTTGGGAGGACATGCAGACTCCACACAGAAGGCACTCCCCGCTCTCCAGTCGAGAATCGAATGGGAGAACCTCTTGCTGTGAGGCAACAACGCTACTGCTGCACCACCACGGATTCCTGCATACACAGCTAATCTGTGCAAAAGAAATATATTTTATAATATGTTTGTGTTTTGAAAATGGTTAAGCATACATGCTAAAATCTGATGTATGGACAAATCATTCTTAAATGTTTTACTTTCATTCAGTTAAAGCAAGACATTTATCAGTACTAAAGTAAAGTAGAGCATATGATGCCATTCTTAGCATAGTCAAAAGGTACACAACAGTTTTAGTGTATAAAAATGAAATAAAAATAGTAAGAGTACAGATTTAAAGTCACAAGACTGACATGCTTAAAGATTTAAAGTCATGAGACTGACATGCATGTATTTACTTTTCATCTAAAAATACATCTGTTACAACGCACAAAGCAAAAGGCAGACAACAGCAAATATAAATAATGTAAATGTAAACGTGTTAGTTAAGCTAATATCTATTTGTTTTTTACAATTTTTATATAATTGTATAGTAACACCACAACAAACAGTTAAAGTTCTGAATTTTAAAAAGAAATAAAATCACAGGTGGTATTAGTCAGTCTTTGTAAAATGAATGGCAGAGCAGTTAAATAAATAAAAAAATACTGAAATCCATGTAATGTAGTATAAATGCATAGTTATGCAAATCACAAATACTTATTAACTGAAATGTGAGCTCAGATCTTCCTAGACTAGATGAATAGTTACAGGAAATGTTGGAAAGATAAGATAAACAAGACTGATTGCCAGGCAAGTAGCTTGAGTTTTTCTAAAGCATTACTGTTATTAAAACATAATTGCTAAAATGTTTACATGCATCACTATTTGGTAATTGTAATAAAATTTCACAATTGTGGATAGATGTCACTGATAATCTGTTTGCAAGTAAATGTTCAAAAGAAAAAAAAAACCTCAGTTACATCAAGTACAGCCAGCAAATGGGCTATAGTATACATACATCAGGTTACAGGCATATAAAGGACGAGGGCTCAATGAGAAGGTTAGTTTAAAACCTTTTCTAGCAGCACATCCTTATAAACATTGATTTTTTGGATTTTCTTGATTCTGCTATTTTTATTTCTATTTTTATTGATATTATATATATATATATATATATATATATATATATATATGTATATATATATACACACAAAACATACACATATATATATATATATATATATATATATATATATATATGTTTGTTGAAATGTTATGTCTGTTTTTATATTTTAGGAAGACACATTATGTTTATTATGATAGAGATATATTCTATGATGTATGCCTTTATTTTTTAAGTGATCTAAACATGTGATGATGTTATGATGTTGATTGGGTGCTTTGTATTGGTGTCTACATTTAAGAGTGTTTTTTTGAAATGTAACTGTTTTGAAGTCTGATGAAGCGTTGAGAGGACACGAAAGTGCTTACTTGCACTGCAGTAATAAAAGAGTTTTTATTAGCCGTGGTGAGCTCTATCTGTTTTTTTTTACTTTTGATATTGGATCTGAGATGGCTCCTTATCCAGGACTGTTTGTTGTGTTTTCTCTATAGTATACATACAGTTCAAATCAATTGTGCAAGAGGGTGTAAATGCCTAATAGTGGTAATAAACAGCAAAAGTTTTATAAAAATGATCAAATCAGACAGGGGTCTATAGTTTAGTAACCTAATAAAGCAAATGTATAACCAAAGTAGTGGGCTGGTATACATTCTATTCTCACATAAAGCAGAAAAACAATAGTGCAACACTACAGAAGGAGGGGTACTTAGTTTTACACTGACTGTGTGAGCAGTATGTATTGCAAAAGGGTCTAAAATAAAGCTACAGAAAAATATCTCAATCCTTCTTGACAATACTCTTTTAGGGGGGAAGGAAAACGGGTATTAGTATATTAGAAATACTGGTAAACTGGATTAAACCTGACAGGATAAGATATTTTACAAGTTGTCAATAGCTATCATAATGGTTATTATTGTATTGTTTAGTATTAAATTGTATTTACAACCTGTTAAACTGTAAAACTATACAAGAGATGGTTTAAAAAACAAGAGATGACTTAAAATTGCTTTATTACAGCTATACAAGAGAGTAAAGATATGTAAAAAATTGAACAAGACTGGTCACTATTCACTATTTTTATATGTTTTTGGCAAAACAATGTTGGTATAAAAAAGCATGAATGTTTCTAATTGCTGAGTATGTAGTTTAAAATAACAGGACATATGACTTTGGTGCCTAGATATTTCTAAAGAGACATAAACATTTTTCCAAGATTTTGCTTGATATTAAATTTGTAAGATTAGACTAAATGTATTTTACAATCTTTGTATGTACAAATGCAGAATAATTCAGTACAAATGATAATCTTTGTATGTACAAATACAAAAGAATTCAGTACAAATGAAATTAATGTCTAGTAATAAATATGTGTAAAAAACTATGTTTTAAAAAAAAATGGGGCCAGGGTACCTACTAGATTGAAATGGATGAATAGCAAACAGTCTGTGTAAATACATACTGTACTGGATACATTGTAATAAGTTCAAAAGTAATTTGTCAAGTTGTAATATCACTAGTTTTACCGCAGTTAGAAAGAATTATATTAAAATATTGTATTCATACAGCTAATGGACTGATATGTACATAGCATTCTTTAGTGTATAAATCGTGTTTTTTTTAAATCCTCAAGTATTAAATATACTGAAATTACATTCAAATATCTACTTCACGTTCACTTCACTGTTAACCAAGATGTTAATGGGCAGTTCAGAGACATGACCACAATGTGATGGTTAAAATAACATTGAAACTGTATATTTTCAGCAGTGTATAAATGCTTGCAGTAGCACATAGTTCTTGTCTCATAGTTAATTCAAACAGTTGCAAAGAGTTAATGGAACAGTTCTAAATCATAAATTAAATTTTATAATTGAGAAAAGAAAACACAGCCCAGCAAATTAGGACCCGCAACTAGCAGCAACTTATTCCAAACCTGGTGAAATTACTGGCTGTAGCCAAAGAGTCTTTTAAACAAACAGTCTTTATTGAAACAGACAAAATGATCCAAGCGCTTTCACCCGTATAATATCGGGCTTTCTCAAGGAAAATCTCTAAGCAACATTGTGCACCTCTTTAAATAAAATCATAGTGGTCACATGTTAAAATTAATTAATTAATTGAATAGTCATTACACCTTAAAGAAAACTGCTGCCTATAACAGAGTATTACATTTAATTCCAAGTTCTCTGTTACTTTCAAATTCGCCAAGGCATTCCTGAAAAAACTAATTTATGTGCACTCAAGCTTGTATGGGCTAGCTAAAAACTTAAATAAATGTATCATTAAATACTTATTTCATAGTTTAAATACGTTAAATATTTAAAAAACTCTTTTAATGTGAGAAGTTAAATATTAGTGAAAGGAATAAATAGAAAGTATGTTATAAAATATGTATTGTGTATTATGAATTGTGCCTGTAATAAACTCTGCATTTGTCTAATATTCCAAAGGTCTAATATTACTCATTTTGAACATTCAGAATTTAATAAACTAATCTTTCCCATTATTAATTAAATAAACAAAATCACATCTAAAACCTTCACTGAAGACATTTACTATAATAATTCATAAATAATGTCAAATACTGGTAAAAATATAGAATGTGATTAAAATTTGATTAAAATTTAAAATTTGAAATATTGAACTGTTTGTTCAAAAGAGAGTGTGTGTATGAGTTAAAACAATAATATGGCTTTGAAAGGAGTGGTAGCTAAAACTGTTTATAACCTTGCTTTTCTCATTTTTAACACACTCATAATATAGATTGAATCATTCAAGCCTGGAGTCTTTGTAGAGTTTAGTTTCAGTTGCCAGTATAGCTCACGATATTCTAAGGTTGTCTCCCAGTTGCCACCTCTGATGTCTTGTATAACTTGCTCTAATACAAAAAACTTCAAATTCATGTTTTCACATACCAGGGAATGCTTGTAAAAAGCATTACTCTCTTTTTGTTTCACAACATCATTAAAATGCTCATAAACTCTTCTCCTGATGTGTCGTTCAGTTTTTTCCTATATAAAAACTGTTACAGGATAAAAATATCCCTACATATACTACCCCTTTTGTGGCACAATTATAATATTTCCTAGCAGTAAAGTTAAATTTCCTTGAGGAAATCCTAATCTGTTCCTGGTTAATCATGGCATGACATTGCTTACAATTACCACATGGGTAGGTGCCTTCTCTCCTTTTGTTATTGTTGCTCTCTAAATGATGTTTCATTTCAAAAATCTCTTTCAAATTTTTGTTTCTTTTCCTGACGAAATATGACCTTTCTGGGATGAAAGTTTTGTAACTAAGAATGGGCCAGTATTTGAAAATAGTGTCTTCAATTTCTTCAGAATTCTTGTTGAAAGTGTAAATAAAACTACTTTGGCCTTGTGTCATGTTTTCACTTATAGTCTGTCGTTAATTAACAGTACCTACTCCTAACAGGGGCGGATACAACGTATCTCTTTTTTGACTGATTTCCTGTACCAAATCTTCAAATAATTTATCTGGGTAGCCTTTTTCTAAAAAGAAGGTTTTCAGTATCTTCACTTCTTCATTAAAATCTTCCAGGGTACTACACATTCGAGAAGCTCAAATTAATTGGCCTTTAATAATACCCTTTTTTGGAAGTGTGGATGTCCACAGTTATAATGAAGGTAGGAGTTAGAGAATGAACTTTTTCTGTATAATTTAGATTGGAAATGCTGATTTTCGTGATCTTTAACAATGGTTACATCCAAATAATGCAATTTGTTCTTATCTATATTGTAGGTAAATATGAAAAATGCTGTTGTATTATTGATGTATTGCAAGAATTCACGAAGACTCTCCTCACTACCTCTCCAAAAAATACAAATGTCATCCAAAAACCTTCTATAATATAAAATATCTTGGTGCCATTTGCTTAAAAAAACATATTTCTTTTCCCAGAAGTATAGCACAATATTTGCATATAGAGAGGTACAGGATGCCCCCATTGCCACACCCTTTCTTTGGCGATAAAATTCTCCATTAAAATGTATAAAATTGTTCTCAAGGACAATCTCCATAAATTCTACTAATAAATTGATAATTGTGGCTGTTTGGACTGTTTCTGTTGCTAAAATTTGATTGAACCATTCTAGTTCTATTTCATGTGGAATGCTAGGGAAAAGATCTACCACATCCACTGTGACCATCAAAAGTTGGGAACAGAACATACTTTGATCTAATTCTCTCAAAAAATCTCAAGAATCTTTACAAATATGGTCCACACTAACCACAAAGGATTTTAAAATAATGTCTATGAAGTTAGCCAAAGGTTCAGTAATGCTACCAGATCCCGATACAATAAGTCTAAATTTTAGTGGTTCTAGGCCTTTATGTGTCTTGAGAATGCCGAAGATTTGGGCAATTCTTGGTTTGTCTGCGTATAAATAATTGTAGAGTTTTTCATTAATCGTGTTCTGTAACAAATGGTCAAATAATTGGTTGTTGATTTTAGCATAAGCAATGTTTATTTCATTATTGGATACTAATTCATGTTGATCAGTGTCCTGTAACATGTTTTGTATGTAAGCCTCATAATCTGCCTTGTACGTTAGAACTGTCCCACCTCCTTTGTCAGGTCTCATAATTCGACATCCCTCCTGTCTTAAATGGTTGATTAACTCAACTTCTTTGTCACTTAAATTATTAGGGATGTTACAGTGTTTCTGTTGTTCCATTCTCCAAATGTCCTTTTCTACCAGTTCCTCAAAAACTTTTAAGGTGGGGTGCATTGGTGGATTAATGGTACTTTTTCTTGTAAGTTCAGTAGTCGTACCTTGATCACAATGTGATGGTTAAAATAACATTGAAACTGTATATTTTCAGCAGTGTATAAATGCTTGCAGTGGAACATAGTTCTTGTCTCTTATAGTTAATTCAAACAGTTGCAAAGAGTTAATGGAACAGTTCTAAGTCATAAATTAAATTTTACGATTGCAAAATAATAAATTAATCAAGTTAAAAAATAAAATTAAAGAAGACACAGCCCATAATTGATAATAAAATATTTTCACAGAATGGTCTGCAAAAGAAAAAGTTGTTAAATACATTCAGGTTTGGTAGTAATACTTTTATATTATTGTATTAACTGTGTAAAATTGCATTTTGACTTGTATCAAAAGAAGACTGAAGGTTTTGTTTCTTAATGTGTTTTCTGTATAATGTGAACAAAAGTACATAACTGTATAAAGTGTTTTGAGAACATTAAAATAAAAAGAGGGAATTGTAAGATATTATGCTCAACATGGTTTTAAGGTTGAAAGTAATTCTGTTACAAATATATAACATAAATAAGGTATAAAATAAAGCTTGCTTAAATGCAGAAACAGAGTTTAGTAATATGTGATCAGCATCCATACTAAATGACCATGGCTTGGAAAATAAGGAATCTGCTGAATGGACATTTTTTCCTTACAAACAGGATGTATGCAAGAGCAAAAATGCAAAATATGCTTTTAAAGAACACTGACATGTTTTTCTGCATATGAAAAGAATGGACACAATATGTTTCCTTAAACAACAGGACATGTTTATGACACTGTTACAATGTGTTTCCTTAAAAAACATGTTTTTCTACATTTGGCACAAGAACAGATGTTCTTATACAAAGATACAAATAGAATTTGTGTCTTTCGGCTTTTCCCGGTTAGGGGTCGCCACAGCGGAACTCCGGTCTGCTAATGATTGGTAGTAGAGTTTTACGTGCTGGCTTGCCGGGCCTAACACACAACCTTCAACGAAGGGACACCCATTCATGCATGTCGCCACACAGAAGACACTCTAACTGAGAATCGAACGGGCAATTTCTAACTGTGAGGCGACAACGCTACCACAGCACCACCACCTCAAAGACAAAAAACAGAATGATCATCGTGCATATAGCTGCAGTCATAACAGATGGGTTATCCTGCCGTCAGGCGGGTCCTCTGTTGGCCGAATTCCAAAGTCTAGGTCCGGCGTCGGTTATTGTCGCTTCTTCCCTGACGTCAGTGCGGCAGGGGTATAAAAGAGGCAGCCCCGATGCTATCTTCTTCAGTCTTTCTTGCTGCGCGATGCCCGAAGCAGAAGCAGTTCGCAAGTGCCGGTCGGCCAGCTCCTGAGATTTACGAAAATATTTCAGCCGAAGTCTTCTTGAAAGCTAAGTACCCGTTGGAAACTTTTCTTGCCTCAGACCGATGTCAGACAAAGTTAATAATTGCATTTCATGTGGGAAGCAAATACCGCATAAGGATTTCCACTCTTTCTGTATTCCTTGCTTAGGCCCAGACCACGACGTCTCGGCATGCCGTTTTTGTGCTAGATTCAACAAACGCACTATTAAGCGTCGGGTGGAGTTCGCCCTTCACTATTTTGGTAAAAAATTTAATTATTATGTCGTCGGATACTCCGACTCCAATTTTGACTAAAAGACGCAAAGATAAGGACCGACATACGAGGTCTGCGACTTCTGCTGACACCACGCTAAGGCCGACTACCGGTTCTCCTGTTCTTAGCGAGGCGCCTATGCAGCCCCTGAGTACCGATGACACTTCATTACCGGTGTCTTCAGTACCCGAGGTCGCAGGCTCCTCGGTCCCCATTCCGACTACAGATACCGACGCCACTCTTGGCGGGGAAACTCAGAGTTTAGACAGGCCTGCCATTTCTCAAGGTGTCTTCAGGCCTTCCTCCTTCTCTATTAAGGCTTTCACAAAAATCTAAAGCAGCCATGAAAACTAAAAAACAAGGACCTCAGACCCCCTCTCAAGGCCCCATGCCTAAAAAACAGATGCTCAAAATGGCTGAGGATTTGATTACTCTTATCAGGGGTTCTCAACCCCCCTCGGACAAAAGGCCCAGATTAGAGGAAGACTACCCTTCCTTAGATCAAGCCTCTATTACCTCTGAACATTCTGAGGACCAGGACTATACATATTCTCCTTTTGAAGACTCTGATGCAGAGGAGTCTATTCCCTCAGTCTCACCCCCCCCTGAGGACTACTCTTTTGGGGAAACCCTACATACTTTGAGGGAACACTTTCACTGGGAAGGCCAAGATTACTCAGATTCCAAGAAAAGGCTCAGAGATTTTCTCTTGCTCCCCCAGCATAGGCCTCTGGCTATCCCTCCTGTCTTAGATATATTAGATGATGTGTACACAGAAGCCAGCCTCAACCCAGATTCTTTACCTCCAGCTCCTGTTAAACCAGACAGGTATTACTGGGTTCCTGATTCACACCAGTTCCTATACAAAAGCCATACTGCTGACCCAGAAACTATTTCACAGGGTCCCAAGGGAATTAAGGCCTGTACTGCTAAAAACCCATTACCTTCAGAGAGAGATTTCAGAGCTTTAGAAAGGTGGGGGAAAAAGGTGTATACCTCGGCCACTTTAACCATGAGGACATTAAACTGTCAGTTCCATATGTTAAAGTATCAACAGTTTTTGTTATCTCAGTTGAAAAGCAAAATGACACAACCAGAACAACCAGATTTAAAAGAGTTGCAGGATTTGTTGCATAGTGCAGAGCAAGTGGGTAAACATACCTTGCAGTGTGGTGTTGATGCTTTAGAGGCCTCATGTAGAGCTGCTGTTATGGGGTCTGTCATACGTAGACATGCTTGGCTCAAAGAGCAAGCCTTACCAGATCATGTCAAAGCTAAATTACTAGATGCACCTCTTCAAAAAGATGTATTGTTTGGTGTTAAAGTTGAGGAGGTACTAAAGAAAATGGAGGAAAAGGCGAGATCAATGCAAACAGTGAAAGATTTCCTGCAGGTACAACCTCCATGTTTCAGCAGAAACTGGCCTTCAAAAAATTGGTCCTTTCCAGCCACGGACAGACCTCAAAGAGGCAGATACAGGCGCACGAGGGGTAGAGGGCAATCTCAAGGATCATTCAGAGCCAGACAATGGCAAGCACCAACGCCAAGAGGTGGAGAAGATAGATCACAGTCATTCAGAAACCAGACACAATGACTTTCCCCTTTACCTGCCAAGCAAAGCTTTAATGGCAGCACCTTTAGGTGGAAAACTGGCATTATTCTCAAAAAATTGGCATATTGTCACAAAAGACAAATGGATTCTGGACATTATAGACAGAGGCTACAGATTCCACTTTCACACCCTTCCAAAAATGAGAGGCATGCCAAACCTGCCACAAAATCAAAGGGCAGAGGCACAAAAACAAATTTTAGCTCTCATGGACATGAAAGCTATTCAAGAGGTACCTGCAAAAGAACAAGGTCAAGGGTTTTATTCCAGACTATTCCTGGTACCAAGGAAAGACAAAGATTGGAGACCTATTTTAGACCTATCCATCCTAAACACATATTTACAGATACCAAAATTCAAGATGCTCACATTACAGCAGCTTCTTCCCATGCTGGGCAAGGAGTCTTGGCTGGTAACATTGGACCTCAAGGAGGCATACCTGCATGTCCCTATCAGACAAGATTGCAGAAGATACCTCAGATTTCTTGCAGGTTCAACCCATTATCAATTCTCTGCATTGCCCTTTGGCTTATCTACTGCACCCAGAGTGTTTACGAAATGCCTGACATCAGTAATTGTCTTCTGCAGACTTTAAGGAATACAAATCTACCCATATCTGGACGACTGCCTGATCCAAGCGGACAGCAAGGACATACTTCTGAAACACCTGGTGTTTGTAATAAAACTGTTGAACTTTCTGGGATACACAGTCAACAAAAAGAAATCAAAACTAATACCCTCTCAAAAAATTATTTTCCTGGGTGCCAGCTTGAATACAAACACCCAGATGGCCTACCTCACGCCAGACAAACAAGGGCAACTATCTCAATACTTCAGCAAAATGGCAGCCTTCACCAGGCTGACTGCAAGGAAAGTCCTGCAGGCTCTGGGATTCATGGCATCTTGCATCCTGCTGATCCCATGTGCAAAGCTGCATATGAGGAAACTTCAATGGTACCTAAAAAACTTATGGTCCCAACACAGCCACAGTTTGGAAACAATTATACCACTCATTCCATGTCTTCAAAAGGAATTTCTGTGGTGGGCTCAAGCATGCCAAAGAAACATAGGTCTCCCTTTCTGAATACCTCAAGCAACTCAAATCATCACAACAGATGCCTCGGACTACGCCTGAGGGGCACACATGACAGATCAGTGCATTCAGGGAAAATGGTCCCAAAAAGAGAAGCACCTACACATCAACCAAAAGGAAATGCTAGCAGTGCAAAATGCTATTATGGCCTTCAAAGACCTACCGCATCCAGGCCAGCTATTGATAAGGACAGACAACACCACAGTGATGTGGTACATAAACAAACAGGGGGGAACTCATTCATACCCCCTGTGCAGACTAGCCATGACCCTATGGAACACAGCTCTGGAATTGCAAATCCAACTTCAGGCACAATTCCTGCCAGGGAAGGAAGACACACTGGCAGACAGCCTAAGCAGAAATATGACAGATCCACACGAATGGAAGTTGCATCCTCAAGTTTTCGCAGATAACTCAGGCATTGGGACAGCCAGACATAGATCTCTTTGCTACCCACAGAAATTACCAATTGAAAAAACTTTGCTCAATTACCTATCATCCACAGGCCTGGAAAGTGGACGCACTTTCTTTCAGTTGGACAACATTGACAGTCTATGCCTTTCCGCCTCTCCCTCTGCTGCCCAAAGTTCTATTAAAAGCCAGAGCAGAGAGGCCAAAAATGATTCTCATTGCTCCAGACTGGCCAAGACAACAATGGTATCCACTCCTGAAGAGCCTGATGCATTCCCCACCATGGATCCTACCTCTAGTGCCTCTTTTGTTGTCCCAGCACAACTTCAAAACTCTTCACAGCCAGCTCAAAACCCTAAATCTAGCTGCATGGAAAATCCCTTGATTTCCCAACAGACCCTCCTCTCCAAGGAGGTGCAGGATGTCATCTTGGAGGCCAGAAGACCTTCTACTAGAAAAGCCTACTCCGCCAAATGGAAATGGTTTTGTGCCTGGAATCAGAGAAAGGGCCAGAATCCTTGGGTAATAAATTTACCTCAAATTTTACAGTACCTAGCTGAGATGTTAAACAGTGGACTTTCCTTCTCCTCCTCCAAAATCCACGCTTCAGCCATTTCTGCACAATACAACACAGATCCTCCTTTATTCTCTCATCCTCTCTTAAGACAGTTCCTCAGAGGGGCTAAGAATATAAAACCCCCAAGGAAACCACCAGTCCCTGCTTGGGACCTCAACTTCATATTGGAAAAGCTGACCCTTCCTCCATTTGAGCCAGCTGCTTCAACAGAACTACAATACTTGTCATGGAAAACAGCCTTCCTTCTGGCTATCACCTCAGCATGCAGGGTTTCGGAACTACAGGCCCTCATGGCTGTGCAACCTTTCATCATTTTCCATCAGGACAGAGTTTCTTTACAAACCAACCCTGCCTTTATGCCAAAGGTAGTATCCAGTGTAGCCTTAAATCAGACTATCCACTTACCTACCTTTTACCCTAACCCACAAAACAAAGGGGAAAGACTACTGCATTCCCTGGACATTCACAGACAGCTTTGTTATTATTTGGACAGGACAAAGCCATTCAGGAAATCTGAGCAACTCTTTGTGTCCTATGCTACAGGTGCTCAAGGAAAGGCTAACTCCAAACAGACAATCTCAAAATGGATAGCCCACTGCATACGCTTTTGTTACTCGTTTCATGGAAAAGCTGTGCCTTCAAGCATCAGATCCCACTCCACAAGGGCCACAGCTACCTCTGCAGCTTTCCTCAGGGGGGTTCCTACCAAGGACATTTTGGAAGCAGCCACTTGGAGTTCAGTGCACACTTTCTCCAAACACTATCACCTTCCACTTTACTCTAAATCTAGAGCGGGATTTGCCACAGCTGTCTTGCAGGGCATCCTTGCTCCTCCTAGTTCCACTTAGTGCCTGCCACCCCTACTTAGCTTTGGGATTCTACCCATCTGTTATGACTGCAGCTGTATGCACGATGAACATAGTGCAGTTTTGTACCTACCATAAATGTAGATGTTCGAGTGCTCATACAGCTGCAGTCCAGGTTTCCCTCCCTCCCTCCATCCCCTCTTAGGACAAGCCTTATGACAAACACCTTCTCATACAACCTATTTGGGGTATTCTTTTATGGTGTATTTGCTTGCAACTACTGTTTTTTGATTATTCTATATTGCATGATTACATAAGTTTGTTTTGCCTTCCTTCTGGGGGCGCCTGACATCTGGGGCAAGAAAAACTGAAGAAGATGGTGTCGGCTGCCTCTTTTATACCTCTGCCGCACTGACGTCAGGGAAGAAGCGACGACAACCGACGCCGGACCTAGACTTTGGAATTCGGCCGACCGAGGACCTGCCTGATGGCAGGATAACCCATCTGTTATGACTGCAGCTGTATGAGCACTCGAACATCTACATTTATGGTAGGTACAAAACTGTACTTTCACACTGTCAGAAAAGCTGAAAAGAAATATTAAGTCAGCATTTGTGTCAGCATCTGCAACAATCAGTATTGTTTCTACAGGATGAGCAATTCACCAAAATAGAATACCAAGAGGAAATGTATATGTATGTGCATGACTGAAATTGTATATAAAGATCTGTATTAATCCAGTTATGTTAGGGGTATAGGTAGGGACACATTTGTCCCGAGGTAAATGTTATATCTCTCACATCATCTGTACTATATAAGAAGTAAAGTGGAACAGTACTTTAAGCTGCAACGTTAGTCTGTCTGGTTTTTTATAAAAAGTTATTTGTTACTGCTCTAAGTTGATGCTGCAAAGTATATTCTGTCATCAGTTTATATTCTGCAAGTTTCTGTATGCAACAGATTGTGAATGCAAACATAACCAGACTTTGATTTCAGCAGAATCCAGCCAGCAAGTCTGAGTGTCTTAAGACTTCAAATCCATCACAGTAAGCAGCACAATATAATTTTTCAATAGGTATCGAAAAAGAAGGTATGCATTTCTTTAAATCTTGAAGGAAAGGCACCAGTTTGCCTTACTTTGTATAGCCTAATTCCAAACCTAACTATTGAAACTTATCAAAGATGCCCACCTAGTTCTTCAAGATGTCTATACTAGGGAGAAAGTGGTGAAGTTAACATGCTCATAAGATGAGCACACATTAAGTATGCCTGTGGTTGTAACAGATAAAATGAGGTCAGCAGCAATAATCATAAGAAAGCATGCCTGATTATATACTCCTCCTTTCTCCAGGAATGCTCTAAGAAAGATAGTCCCTGTGAGTTTTAGAGGCTTCGTTCTTTGTTTTGACTGTTGAGATTTCCTTGTAGTATTGTGAGCTCATTACAGTCATGGAGTTTTCCAAGTTCTACATTTTAGGGCATGTATGCTTCTGGCTTGTGTTATATGCCAGCCTAGGAGGGTGTAGTCAGTCCCTGCACTCCCCATTCTTTTGCTGTAGCTTGCATGGTTTGGCATTGGTTCTTTGTGTGCTATGAATTTTCTTTGTTTGATTTTTAAGGTGAATTTCTTTCACTGTAGTCTTTAGATCACAAGCCAGGACCTTAACCTGCACTGCTCATATTTGGAAAATAGGCAAGATGTGAATTGCTGCCGCCTCTGCCAGTGCATCAGCACAGTCACTTGTAAGAGAAATGCAGGGCATTTAAGACGTTCACTTCCCAGAAAGTGTCATTCTTGAGTGTCCAGTGAGACGATTGTTAGGTAAGTCCTCACATACTCCTTGGCAGGAATCTTCAGATGAGAAGGGGGTGAGGGGATTCAGTGGTTAGGAACTGGTTCAACTGTCTCCTTCAGGGTGTGACCCTGTGTTGGCCTCTGGTTGTTCTTGGTGGTCCTTTAGCAAAGGATCATGCCTATTCCTTTCCTTTGTTTGAAAGCAAGGAGGACAGAGGAGGTAAACCCCTCAGCAGCCACATTATGAATGCTTGATGAGGTGCCAGCACCACCCTTCTTTTATTCAAGTGACTGGAGAAACAGCATGATTGACTATATTGAGTGGAACAAGCCACTTTATGCCCCAGTTCAGATCTGATAAAACTGTTGCAGGACAAATCTACTCCATTTACCATGTCTACACTGAAGAACCCTATCTGTCCAGAGTTTGAGATGCCCCTTGGTTCTGTCATGCCAGTTGGTCCCATAAAATCAGTATATGTAGTAGATATGGCCACTGTCTCTGTGATTTTGTGGTGTCTGTGTTGCATGTGTGACAGCTCTTTGTGCAATATTGAACTTTATGCATGATTGCAGTAGTATATGAGTACAGGTTGTGATCTGGTTAGGTTAGAGATAGGGGAATGTTTATTTGCTTGGATTGCAACTCCTCTACTTTATTTGCAGAAGATGAAGACTAAAGAGTGGGTCATCCCTTCCATGGAATCTTTCTTGAAAGGTGCTATTTATGTAGCCTGAAAGCATCTTATGCCTGCGACATCACAGGACAGAGTTATATGTGATGTACTTGATGCAGCACATACTCAGAGACTCCAACATATTTCCTGACTGATGTCAAATAAGAAGTCCAAACCTTTGGAAAAAATGGGTTTTCCTCTCACTTTGAATTGTATGTCCCATAACTGTTTCATCTCTCCAGTTCTACCTCAAGAAAGCTGGAAAAGCTCCTTGATTCTGGGATCATAGAGTCTGGGAAAGGCCATTGTGATTGCTTCCAAAGTGGGAGTTTCATAGCCTACTGCAATTTTTATTGTCTTGATAGGGTTAGGATGTGTAAAAGTGTGTCCAGCATCAGGTAATTTGGCTCAAACATGCTTCCTTTAAGAAGGAGGTGAGGTATGTCATTCTGGATAAAATCTCCTTTAGTGATTTGATGGATGTCTTTCTTGATTACTCTTACAGTGAAGTATCAGTTTTTCTTGTTTTCACCATTTTGTTCAATTCACATTTTGCTGTCATGTTTCTATTCCCTAATTTATTTTTTTTAACTGTGTACTTCGAATTTCACTATGCATACATTCATAGATTTGAAGAGATCAGGTCTGCTGCTTTCAGTTCCAAGGCTCAAGCTCTCCTCCTCTGTCCTGTAATGCACTGATACCCCTACTGACCTATCTCATTTGCCACATTAAACAAAAGAAGCATTCTCCAGGGCTCTTCCCTTTACGTCAGATAAGGAAAAATTTCCAGTTTTTGGAAAGCTATTTGGGCTACATTTTTTGTCATTCCTTGGTGTTGCCTCTTCTCCTTTCTTCTTTAGACCATATTTTTCCAAAAAAATCATCTTTAGTTTTAGGTACTTGTAGTTGGTAGAATTAGACATGATAGTTAGGGATGCCCTTCTATATCACTGTTGCAGTATTCTTCACCTTGGGGTTCTCCTGCCAAGGATAGCCCAACATCTTGCCTGTATACCAAAGCCTTTTATATCTTGTATGCTTCAGTCTGAATCCCTTTTGCTGTGCTGAATACCTAGCCATTAGAAAAGTACCCCGTTGGGGTCCTTTTTTCGTTTTCTTTTCATCTTGTTCTCTCTTGTTTACTTAGAATTCATGTTATCCAAGAAGGGAAACTGTCAGAGTGGGAGGCAGATTCCCCATAAGGATCATTACAAACAGTGTCTTTTTTTTGTCTGGGTGCTTCCCACGTCCATACGTCCTGTATCATATGTAAAGCATTTGTGCCCAAGACTATTGGAAGCCAATTGTATTTCCTGGCAGTCTATCTCAAGAATCATAGGCTTATGCCCAAGGTAGCATGGCAGAATCTTCCAACCCAAGGTACCATTAAGTAAGAAAAATGCCAAGAAATCTTGGCCAGATTCTTTGGCTGTCCAGCTTCCACTGGGCATTTCTGTAGAAGTTAGTGATAGTTCTGTAAGCCATCTGGTGTCTACGTCAAATTCCTCTACCACAACCCTGTCAGAGTCCGGCATGGATCCTTCCTTTCATACATCATCTGAGGTTTTGCAGGTGTCTACTCTGGACTTCAAGAGGGAACTGTGGTTGACTATCTCAAAGGGCTCTAGAGGGATTCGGCAGACTCTGTTTAGGGAAGGGGTACCAGGTACTCTTATTGAATCTTGTCAAGGGTCGGAACCATACCTCCAACCATACTGAATTACTCATTTTTTACCGAGTTTTGGGGTCCAAATTGAAGGGGTGTCACGATTCCCGAGTGGCACCCCTTCATTTCTGATTTTTCCTTTTGTTTTTCAAATTTTTGCGCTGTTGGCGATGATGTCATCGTGTGCGCTATGATGTCAGCACTGCCAGGGCTACCAGCCAGTCGGAATTGAGCTGAAGGTGTAATTTCTGGCTGGCCACAAATGCAAGCGGGAAAAGGAACAGCTCAACTTTGAGCATTATGTTTTATATACAAGCGAGAAAGCCGAGAACAGAATATGCTTATGCAAGCACAAGCAGGAACAAGGGGCAGTGTAGCATTATGGATTATGTCTGGTCTGCGAGCGAGAAGAATGAAGAACTTATTTATGCAGGCAGGGGAATGACTGGCTGGCTTCTTGAAGTAAGGTAATTAAATTGCTGTGTGTGTGGTTTATTTCCAGTATCCAAGTCAATTTAAATTGTCAACATATCCTATGAAATAAGCCCTGACATAGTCATTAAAAGCGTGTGGATTCATAGTAAAATAATTAAACTTGAATGCCTAACAGAGAGTACAAGCCGTTGGTTATGGAAAACAACGCAGGGCTATGATTTGTAGTAGCTTTACAAGTGAATAAGCATTTCATAAAAAATTAAAATGAAATTAAATGCTTACCCTTGCTCAGCTGACCTATGGTACTAGAGACATGCGATCTAAGTTGTGTCTCAGAATATAACCACCTTTTCTTTTTAGAAAGGAACTCTCTGATGTGTTATATAAGATGATGATCTTTGTTTTACATATGAGTGTCCTGTGAATTACAGTGAAAATGAATGCAGCCTTTTGGTACGTTTCCACTGTAGGGTGCTTATTTAATAATGAAGCTAATTATTTAATGTGGCAGCATGCTGTGAGAACGTGATAAGAGGATCTAATGTGCTGCAAGAATGAAAAGGCATATTCCAAGCTATACCACTAAAACCTGTACTTTGTGTTATTGGCATCAGAACTGCTTTTAAGTGGGAAAAAAAATATCACCCTCTTGCAGAGAATTGGAACATGTAGCTCCAGATGAAGTTTCCAGTTTTAGATTTATTTAATATTATGGTGTCATTATTTAAATGTAATACAATGCATATGTCCATAAACATAATTGTGTAGTCTTAATTTGAGCATTACATATTCTACAGTAAATACATTAAAGATCTATATGCCAGCATGGAGAATGAACCCATACCTTTTCAAAATGCTGAGCATTTATGAAACAAAATAAATTAAACAAATGCTACAGAGAAACTAGTGCTTCAGTATCATTTCTACCTGTTCATTTTCCTTCATTGTGTTCTGATCATTTTGTGAAAATCTCAGGAACTTCAAAAAATGCTTAGTCTTTTCAAAAATGATTACTACATTGTTATGATTTTCTATAGACATTTATTTCATTGTAGCTGAAAAAATTGTCTAAAGCACAATGAGATTTCTTCTCTTTTAGGACAGATAGGTGGACAGGCTGTAGCTGTATTTGTAGTATGTCATTGTTGAGACAAGCTGAGGTAGAAAACACCCAGTCTAATTTATTTTTCTAAGCAGGTTTTATTCAAGCCATGACATCACTTACTAAGCTGATACATGGACTGACAACTGAATTTGTATTCCCCAGATTTTTTGTGCTAAGAGTTGAGAGCTATAGTGAGAACTAAATTTGTATTCCCCCATTATTGGCTTTGTTTGTAGAGTTTTTTTGTACTAAGATGTTGACAGCTGTGGTGAGAAGAGAAATGAATTCACTAAATGATAGCCAATAAGTTTCAGTCTTCCCATTTTTTGGGAAGCTGCTGATTTAGCATAGTGGTATGTTGTTTTGACTTTAGTGCATAGGATCCTGGGTTCAAAACTTGCCAGTGAAATGCATGGTGGTAACACAACTTTTTATTCTAGCAACTTTACAAAATTATACAAGCAATGTTTAAAATGTGTCCCTGGTAAGTCCCTAGCCACCACTACTTGTGAGCTTTGTCCAGTTTTTTTGTGCTAAGAGTTGAGAGCTATGGTGAGAAGTGAGAACTGAATTTGTATTCCCCCATTATTGGCTTTGTCCAGGTTTTTGTGCTAAGAGGTTGAGAGCTATGGTGAGAAGTGAGAAATGAAGTCACTAAATGATGGCCATTAAGTTTCAGTCTTCCTCTTTTTCAGGAAGCTGCTGATTTGGTATAGTGGTATGTAGTTCTGACTGTAGTCCGTATGGTCCTGGGTTCAAAATTTGCTAGTGAAATGCAGTGTGGTAACACAGCATTTTATTCTAGCAACCTTACAAAATTATACAAGCAATGTTTAAAATGTGTCCCTGGTTTTTGACCTTTTGTCCCCCCCCCCAAAAGTAAATTACATTTAAAATAAGTGTGAAATGCTGTGCAAGATGCCTATGGTTTACACTACTGTCATTCTATTTATAGTGTGGGTGTGGAAGTAGACTTTTATGATGGAATTTTTCTGAATTGCGCAGTTGTCATTATTGGTTCATGTGTTTTGTTTCATTGCCTACAGTACAGCCTACTGGAAAAATGTTCAAACAAATTTAAAATGTACTCTAACAAGTGTGTTGTATTATACAAGGAATATAATTTAATAAAGTCAGGAAGGTGTATCAAAGAAAAGAACACATGTATGTTTCTTGTTTTGTGTGCAAGGGACCAATGATTTGAAAACAGTCCAAAGGTAATCTTTATTCACCAGTGGCCAGCCAGATGCATTTTCTTTGGATGTGGTGTGGGTTTCAATGCTGTTTCAATGAATGTGAATTTCAAGGGCCGAGAAGTTTTAATGCCAAGCCTACTTTCATTGTGAGACAGTATTTTGTTTTGTTTAGCAGATGTCTCTTAGTGTTTCTGCATTGTTGCGCTGCAAAATGTAAAAATAAAATCCAAATAATCATTGTAGAAGTAAAGCAGTATGCACACATTAGTGTTTATGGTAAATGGGGCGAAATAGCCAGGTAATGGGACATTGGGATGGCTGCAGGGGGACTCTGCTGCCATATTTTGGTTGTCTGTTCTTCAGTTTGCATTTGAAAGTTGGTATCCCACAATTCCATTGGAGTGGGTGAGGTTATGTTATGTATGCAAATTAGATGTTAATCAGTGTACCTGTTTTTCATGGGTTTGTCCAGATTTTTGACTATTCCAGGTTGAGAGAGATGGTCAGAACCTCCAGTGTTTGCTAGGGCCAACATCCCTACCAAGAGAAAGCAGACTACTAAGCATATTTTTGTGCACCCTAAGCATCTTCAAAGGGATTGGCAGCAGTTTACACAGGGCATATTTAATGTCTTAATGGTCCTGAAGCCTCCCCAAAGGGTTTCTGTGCCTACACCACCTTGGATGACTTCTTCCAGACAGCCTAGGGATCCCATTTCCACAGAAGAGGATTCAGAGTCCGATGAAGGGTCCTAGTCTTACTCTTCCCAGATGGCTTTGCATTTGCCTTATGGTTCTGATGAAGAAGAGACCATTAGTCCTGACTCTCCTTTTGAGGAATGGTCCTTTGGAAATAGTATTGCCAGGATGCTGAAATATTTTGAGATTCTTCTCAAGTGTCTGATATAGAGAAAAGGTATTATGAGCTGCTTCATGTGGAAACTGCTAACCCTTCTAGAGTAACCTCTGTGTTGGCTGCTTTGTTAGACATGCTTATAGCTGCTTCTAAGTCTCCTGATTCTCATCCTGCTACCCCAAAGAAATCTGAATGGTTCTATAAGGTTCCTGAGGCTTGTTACTACTTAGGTATCCTTCTGCTGACCCTGCTGTGGTGTCAGTCTCCTCTGACAAGCCTTTTAAACTTTTGCCCTCTTCCAAGCTTCTGCCTTTAGATAATGATAGTTGTGGAATGGAGAGAATTGGTAAGCAGGTTTATACTGCTTCTACTTTGGCCTTTCAGGCCATCAATTACCAGACCAACATGACAAGATATGCTCTGGCCTTGATTACCCAGGCTTGTCAGGTTATTTCTGACCTCCCTGATTCTGAATAAAATCTTCTGCTTTATTTTGTGTTCTACCTCTCAGGTGGCTCGTCACTCTATCAAGAGTAGCTATGATGCTGCTGATGCACCTTTCAGGGCTGCTGCCTTTGGGTCTGTCATGAGGCGTTATTCTTGGCTTCACATGCAGTCGTTACCTGAAGACATCAAGGCCAAGTTGCTGGATGCTCCTTGGGATGATAATCTTTTTGAGACTGCTGCTGCTGCATGTTTGTCTCTTCGGGAAAAAGTTAAAGCTTTGCAGGATCTTAAACATATTTTTGTGTCCCCATCCCTAAGTCCGAAAGGAACTGCCCTACTAGGTCTGCTTTTGTTTGCAGGCAGCCTCATCAACCAGTAAAGGTAGGAAGGGTGATAGGCAAGCTCCTCCTGCTAAGTCTTCTCAGGCTGCTGTGGCTAAGAGGCTTCCTTTATCTTACAGGCCTGTTTCACTTTGACATCTTCCCTCCACCCCAACCTCTCAGCTGGGTTCCCATGTCCCTTCAGCTCTTCTTCTACCTTCCAAACTGGCATCTCATCACCTTGGATTCTTGGGTTCTGTCATCCATCAGGGTTACTTCATGGTGTGGAAGTCTCTCCCTCCTTTTCCAGGGATTCCCCAACCTCCTCAAGAACAACCAGGGAACACTATTCAGCCTGTCCCTCCTTCACAAGTAGGAAAAGGATTTTAATCCAGGATGTTCCTGGTCCCTCAAAAGGACAGCAGTTGAAGACCTGTTCTGGATCTTTCCTTGTCAGGCAGCCTTCTCAAGGGGTTCCTTCCTTTCAGATGCTTACTCTCCATACTCTGTTTCCTATTTTACTACCCCATGCTTTTCTCTTGTCCATGGATCTGAAAGATGCTTACCTTCATATTCCTATTCTCCCTCTTTCATGAAGTTTTTACATTTCTTTCTTCCTCTCATTTTCAGTTGTGTGCTTTGCCCTTTGGCCTCTCTACTGCCCCAAGAGTATTCACAAAATGCCTGGCTCTGTGATTGCCTTTTGCAGGCTCCAAAGCATTCAAATTTTTCCTTATCTAGATGACCTGTTGCTTCAAGTGCCTTAGCCCAGTTGCCTGTTACAGGGTCTGAAGTTCACCATCTCTCTCCTGCAAAGTCTTGGGTTCACTATCAACTTTCAAGAGTGTGTATCCTGACTCACTTTCAGGATCATGCATTTCTGGGTTGCAGGATTTAGACAGTGCCAATGATGGCCTCTCTTCCACCTCCAAAAGTTCTGTCCTTAACAGCTTTCTTTAAGTCTCTTCTTCCTCTGCCTGCTGTTTCTGTCAGATAATTTCTTCAAGTTTTTAAATTTATGGCCTGTTCTATTCCAATACTCCCTCTTGCCAGACTGCACATGTGGAAGTTTCAGTGGTACCTCAAGACAGTTTGGCTTCAACATTGCCATCCTCTGGATTTCAGTGTGCTTCTCCTTCCTTGTCTAAAGCAGGAATTCGAGTGGTGGATTCAGCAACTTGCCCTCAACACAGGATTTGACCTTTCAGCCTCTGGTTTCTTTTAAAAAAAACTGTTCACCAACATGTCAGACACAGGGTAGGGCCTTCTTGTGGTCACCTGAAAGTTCAAGGTCTGTGGCACCCCCATCAGAAGTCAGACCATATCAACATCAAAGAAATGAGATCTCTGACTCTGGCCCTTCAGGTTTTTCTTCCCGTGTCTCTCCAGGCCAACTGAAGGCTTAGATGGACACCACCACAGTGATGTGGTATGTTGACAAGCAGAGGGGCATATAGTTTTAGCTTCTCTGCAGGCTGGCAACTGTCTCTCAGTTATCAGTTGACTCTTCAGTCAGTGTATATTCCTTCAGAGTGCAATCAAGTGTCAGACTCTTTGAAAATGTCCAAAACACATGCTCATGAATGGATGCTTCACAGAGACTTGTTTCTGGCCATAGTCCATTGGTGGGTTATTCCTCAGGTAGACCTTTTTGCCTCCCCTCAGAACAGGCAGCTCCCTCTTTTCGAGAGTGCCATGCCATCTGGCATGGAAGACTGGTGCTCTTTCTTTTATTTGGAAGGGGATTTTTCTCTGTACCTTCCCTCCCCTTCCCCTAATTTCAACAGTCCTGCAGAAGATTCAGCTGGACTCCCTGTAAATCTTGCTGGTGACCCCCTTTTGGCTAAGATAGCAGTGTTTCCCCCCTCTTAATGCATCTATCCAGGGCAATCACTGCAAGTTTACTCATCAGTTGGACCTCCTTGCACAGGACAATGGGTCACTCATCCATCCTCATTTGTCCACTCTTCAACTGACATTCTTTTGATCCCTTTTAGGCACCTCTTTTCTGAGGACTTGCTCAGGTTTCTACAGGAGGCAAGAAAACCTGCAACCAGAAAGTCTTATCTGTCTAGATAACACATTTTCTGTCTGGTGCCATGCTCATAAGAGGACCCTTTTTTCAGTGGGGTCCCAGTGGTTCTATTTGTGTGAGTTGCTCCAGTCTAGCTTGGCCTATTTTTCTGTGAAGCCCCATCTGTCAACTGTTTCTTACTGACTGCCCTCGAATCCTCCCTTGGCTTCTTGCTATGAAGTCAAACAGTTTCTTAAAGGCATACTGCATCTTAGGCCCACAAGAAAGCCTATTCCTCCTCTTTGGGACTTTAAATTTTGTTTTAGAAAAATTGCCACAAGCTCCTTTTCAGCCTGCAGGTTCAGATTTTCTGCAACATTGTACTTAGAAGACTGTCTTATTGCTCACTTTTACTTCTGCTTGGAGGATTTCAGAGCTTCAGACCCTTGTGGCCATCCCTCCTTTTTAACTTTTTTACAGAAACAGGATGTTCCAAAGTACTAATCCTTCCTTCCTTTGTGCCCAAGGTTGTTAATGAGTTGTTTCTGAATCAGACAGTACAATTCTCTTCATTTTTACCTTCTACTCAGTCTGCTGGCGAGAGGGTCCTTCATACCTTGTATTTGTTTAGACAGCTCAGGTATTATCTTGATAAAACTAAGGCCTTTCGTAAGTCTGACCAGCTTTTTGTCGCCTCCTGGATTTCTAAAGCATTTCTAAAGCATTATTTTTTTTCATGGCAAGAGTCTCTTTACTTCAATCAGAGCTCACTCCACAAGGGCTGTTGCCTCTTCTGGTCATTTCTTCAAGGGATTTTGATCATTTACATCCTTGAAGCTTCTACTTGGTCTTCAGTTCTTACCTTTACTAAGTATTATAAATTGGATATCGTTTCTAGGGTCAGAGCATTTTTTGCTAGAGCCATTCTGCGTGGGTTTGTTGAGGGCTGTTCCCAACCCTCCATCTCCCAGTCATTTTCTTGAGCTTTTATACTCTCCCTAAGGTGAAGAATATGGCAACAGTGATATAGAAGGACATAGTACAGTTGTGTAAAATCTTATAACAGTAGATTTCCTTCTCCTCAGTTTTGCAGTATTCGCTCCCTCATCCTCCTGTTTTTTCTTTTGTTTTTTGTTTGGTTTCCCTCCTGGCCGATGGTCAACCTTTTCCATCTGCGATTTCTCCTTCTGGATTTGAATAGCTGCCTCTGTCCTATGGTGACTGTTTTCTTCCGGGTCAATTCAGTTCTGGGTAACTGCATTCGTACTTCACATCCTGACAGGTAGCATATGTGTAAGATATGGTGCATACAAGACCTAAAGGCTTTGGTACACTGGCTGGACTTTGGGCTATCCATGGCAGGGGATCAGTAAAGTGAGGAGTACTGCAGCAGTGAAGAGAAGGACATCTACTGTTATGGTAAGATTTTACACAACTTTACTTTTTCTGTATTGATTTTTATAATGCAGCATTTTTTTCAGACTCTGTCTAGTGGGTTTTGTTAGGGTTAGATCTTGGTGGTATGCACTTAATCTTTTTTTTTTTCACTTGGGTAATGTATATATGTAAATCACGTTTCACTGTTGCATTCCTAACCAATGGGTTATCCGGCTCCCGGTAGCCCTCGATCGGCCAGAATACTAAAGGTAAGTAAAAAATTACATCGTCTGCCGTCGGTTGTAAAGGACGTCAGGGCATCCGATACAAACGGAGGCAGCCGACGTCACTTCCTCATTTCTTGCTACAGAGCCTGAAGCAGATGCATTTCTTGCACGAGTGCCGGTCGGCAGTTTACCTTTTTTGTTTCCGACTACAAAGTTGAAGTCAACTACAGCTAAGTACCCCGTTGGGGATCCTCTTTTCTTGCCTTAATGAATGTCAGAAAAAGTTAATAATTGTCTTACCTGTGGAAAGCAGATTCCCCATAGAGATTTTCATTCCTGTTGTATTATTTGTTTAGGCCTTGACCATGGCGTTCCTAATTGTGATCTCTGTGCTTCCTTTAATCCACATACTATTCGTCGTTGGGCTAAGCTTTTAGCTACACATTTTGGAGTTTGGCCTAAGTTTGTCAATTTGGCATCCACTGGTCTTCAGGCTTCGGATATCCCCAAGAAACATAAGAATAAGGACCATGACAGGTTTTCAAAGGTCAAGTCCTCAGATGATAAGTTGGTCGTCAGTCATGCAGTAGCCAGTTGAGGCACCTTTGCAGCCCCTGCAGCCCACAGATTTTCAAACGCAGTTCTCGGCTGAGACCATTTCAGATGCCCCCAAGCCTCTGGCTTCCATTTTGCCTTCTGACTTCTGCCTGTTGCCTCTTCAACTGGATCTGGAGCCACTAAGCTGACTTTGTTGTCTGAGGCCTCCATTCTTCATTCAGACAGCAAGCTTATACCAACAACTTTGGCTGCAACTTCAGTGGTTGCCAGGCCTCCAGAGTCCTTCAGACTTGCAGGTAAATCTTCCAGTCGTAAGCCTGTGAAGAAACAGGCTCCAGTTTCCTCTAGTTCCCCTCATTCTTAAATGGTTAAAATGGCTGATGACCTTTTGATTCTTATTAGGGGTTCACAGCCTTCTCCTTCAGAAAGAGGTAGGGATGTCCCTCCTGAGGCTTTGTCTTATTCAGGTTCTGATACTTCTAGCATTTCTGTTGATGAAGAGGACGTTTCTCAGGCTTTCTCTCTTTTTGAGGATTCAGACACAGAGGAATCCATCCCTTCTGCTTCTCATAAGAGTTCTCTTTTGGTTGTACTTTAAATACTCTCAGGGAGCATTTTAAATGGGAAAGTCAGGATTATCCCCTTTCTAAGAAAAGGATTAGGGAGTTTTTGGGTTTGCCTCAGCATAAACCTTTGGCTATTCCACCTGTGTTGGAGGTGGTTGATGTTTTTCTGGAAAATTCCTTGACTCCAAATTCGGTTCCTCCTGCTCCCAGGAAACCTGACAGGTACTGTAGAGTCTCTGATTCTCATTTGTTTCTTTTCAGGAATCTGTTGTCTGATCCAGAGGTTATTTCTCAAGGCCCTAAAGGAGTTAAGGCCACTGTTACTAAAAATCCTGTTCCTTCTGACAGGGAACCTAGATAGATGGGGTTAAAAGGTTTATACCTCTGCCACTCTTGCTATTAGGTCTACTAATTGTCTGTTTCATATGCTGAAGTACCAGCAGCACACCTTGGAAGCTATTAAGTCTAGGATAGCAAGTGTGCCTCTGTTGGCAGAGAGTAAGGATATACATGATTTTCTGAATTATGCCAGTCTTGTCAATAAACAGTCATTACATTGTGGTTTTGATGTTCTGGTAGCCTCCTGTAGGGCTTCAGCTACTGGATCGGTTCTAGAAGGCATGCTTGGCTCAGGGAGCAGCCCCTACCAGAGCCTGTCAAGGCTAAGATTTTAGATGTACCTTTGCATAAGGACAGTCTTTTTGGCAGCAAAGCAGAGGAAGTGCTCAAGAAGATGGAAGACAAGGCTAAGTCTATGCAGACAGTTAAAGACTTTCTGCAAGTTCAGCCATCTAGCTTTAGCAGGAATTACCCTTCTAAGAGGTGGACGTTCCCTGATATCAGCAGACAGAACCATTCTAGGACTAGAGGTTACAAATCTTCTAGGGTACAGGTGGCTACCCCTCAAAGGTCTAAGCATTGGCATGCTTTCTCTTCCAAGGTGGGAAGTTTTAAGCCTGCATCTCAATCTAAACATTCTCAGTGACTGTCCAACTTTTGCCTGTTCTTGCCTGCCCGGAGAGTCCTTTAGGGGGAAGGTTGACCCTTTTTGCAAATGTCTGGGCCACCATCACGGACGACAAATGGGTACTCAGAACTGTATCCCTAGGACACATGTTTTCTTTCCACACCTTTCCAGTACCCAAAGGATTCCCAGACACTCCTCCAAACAAAGGGCAGAAGTAGAAAAGCAAATTTTGTCTCTGTTACATCTGGGAGCAATAGAATCAGTTCCTGCTCAGCAGGTAGGCCAGGGTTTCTATTCAAGACTTTTCCTAGTTCCAAAAAAAAGAAGGCACATGGCATCCTATCCTAAATCTATCCATCCTGAACTCTTTCTTGATAATTCCAAAGTTCACAATGTTCACTTTGCATCAGTTGTACCAATGTTAGAAAAGGATTCCTGGCTGGTAATGTTGGATCTCAAAGAAGCTTATCTGCACATCCCTATCAGGGAAAGTTGCAGGCAATACCTTCATTTCAGAGTGTGCAAGCAGCATTATCAATTCTCTGTGCTGCCCTTTGGCTTATCTACTGATCCCAGAGTTTTCACAAAGTGCCTGGCTCCAGTCATTGCTTTTTGCAGGCAGAAGAAAATTCAGATTTATCCATACTTGAAGGACTGTCTAATTCAAGCAAATTCTTAGGAACAGCTGTTAAAGGATCTAGAATTTGTAAAGCCTCCTCTCTCTTCACTGGGTTACACACTCAATGAGGAAAAATCAAAAATGGTGCCATCCAGAGATAACATTCCTTAGAGCAAGTCTGAACACAGCCGCACAGATGATATATCTCACCCAGGAGAAGCAGTCAACTCTTTTAGTTTATTTCAAGGACTTCGCAAGCCTGTCCCAGCTCCCTGCAAAGAAATACCTGCAAGCTCTGGGATTTATGGCCTCTTGCATTCTCATGATTCCATATGCAAGACTGCATATGAAGAAATTGCAATGGTAGCTCAAGAACATTTGGTGTCAACAAACACAGAACATGGATGTGATAATTCCTCTGCTTCCATGTCTGCAGACAGAGTTTCTATGGTGGGCAACAGTCTGTCTACATAATAAAGGCATGCCTTTTTGCCCACCCCTTGCCACTCAGGTTCTTACCACAGACCCATTGGACTACACCTGGGGAGCTTACCTGGATGGCAGATGCATACAGGGAAGTATGAAAGTCCAGCAGATGCACCTGCACATAAATTTAAAGGAGTTGATGGCAGTACAGCAGGCCTTACTAGCTTTCAAGTATCTTCTTTCTCCAGGGGCCCTGCTTGTCAGGACAGACAACACCACAGTCATGTGGTACATCAACAAGCAGGGAGGGACTCATTTTTACCTCCTGTGCAGACAGAATATGAGTCTCTGGTCCATAGCAGCATCCCTGGGCCTGCATCTCCTAGCTCAGTTTCTTCCAGGAAGGCTCAATATTTTGACCGACCAGTTGAGCAGACAGACCCTGGATCCTCACGAGTGGCAGCTGAACAGAGCAGTTTTTTACAGCATCATTCAATGTTGGGGCACTCAAGTGGATCTTTTCTCCTCTCCAGACAACCATCTTCTACCTCTTTTTTGTACCAGACAGCATCACAGCAGAGCCTGGAAAGTGGATGCTCTGTCCTTCCCTTGGATGCTGCTGTCAGTTTATGCCTTCCCTCCTCTTCTTCTTCCCAGAGTATTATTGAAGATCAGGGACGAACAACCAAGGACTATTCTCATAGCTCTGGACTGTTCCAAACAGCATTGGTATCCACTGCTTCGCAGTCTCTCCCAGTTTCCTCCTTGGCATCTTCCTCTGAAGCCAGATCTTTTGGTTCAGGAAGGGGGAAACATTCTACATCTTCATCTTCAGTCTCTCCTTTTGGCAGCATGGCTGATTGTGTGACTCCATCCTTTTCTTCTTCTCTTTCCCAGCAGGTGGTTGACATGCTAAGGGAGGCCAGGAGGCCTAGCACTAGGAAGTATTATGCTGGCAAATGGGAATGATTCTCTCATTGGATGCAGGCTAGAGGGAAATCTTCTCAGCCTACCCTTCCACTGATCCTGGAATACCTGGCTGATTTGCTTCAGGGTGGTCTTACTTTTTCCTCTATCAAGATCCATGCTTTAGCAATTTCTGCTCATTGTTCTTTTGAACAACCCATTTTCTCTCATCCCATGATGAAAATGTTTCTCAGAGGTGCTTGCAACTTAAGACCTCCCAGAAGGGTGCCTACTCCAGCCTAGGATCTTAATTTTGTTCTAGAAAAGCTCACCCTTCCTCCTTTTGAGCCAGCTGCCACTGCAGATTTAAAGTTTCTCTTCATGGAAGACTGCCTTCCTCTTGGCTATAACATCAGCAAGGAGGGTTTTGGAGCTGCATGCTTTGATGGCTGTGGAGCCTTTTCTTATTTTCCATGCAGATAGGGTCTCTCTGAGAACCAACCCCTCTTTTATGCCTAAGGTGGTTTCTAGCCTGACTCTTAATCAGTCCATACACCTTCCTACTTTCTTTTCTAATCCTCAAAATAGAGGTGAAGGAATCCTATATTCTCTTGATGTGCATAGACAGCTCAGGTTTTACCAGGACAGAACTAAAGACCTTCAGAAATCAGCACAGTTATTGGTCAGTTTTGCCCCTGGAGCCCACGGCAAGGGTATTTCTAAGCAAACCATTTCTAAATGGATTGCACATTGTATACATTTTTGTTATTCCTTTCATGGCAAGGTTCCTCCTCAAGGGGTTAGGACTCACTCAACTAGAGCAGCTTCCACTTCTGCAGCCTTTGTAAATGGTGTCCCTACTAAAGACATTTTGGAGGCTGCCATATGGTCTTCTGTTCACACTTTCACAAAACATTATAATTTACTTTGTTTTCAAGAGCCAGGGCAGGGTTTGCCACTGCTGTTCTGCAGGGCATTATATCCAATCCTTGATTCTGTTGGTTTCTACTCCCTTTTCTCTGGGCTTTGGTAATCAACCCATTGGTTAGGACTGCAACAGTGAAACACTATGAACATAGTACAGTTATGTACACTTATCATAAATGTAGATGTTCGAGTGTATTCACTGTTGCACTCCTGGTTTCCCTCCCTCCTTCCCCCTTTTCTCTTTTCCAAAGGTACAGGCTAAATTGGTATTATTTGATTTGCCAAAATGGCTTTTGGTTTAAGCCTTGTTTTCTGGGAGCTTCTGACTGTTATGGCAAGAAAGACTGAGAAAGTGATGTCGGCTGCCTCCTTTAGTATCGTATGCCCTGACGTCCTTTACTACCGACGATAGCCAATGTCATATTTACTTACCTTTGGTATTCTGGTCTATTGAGGGCTACCGGAAGCCGTATAATCCATTGGTTAGTACTGCAACAGTGAATACACTCGAACATCTACATTTATGGTAAGTGTACACAACTGTACTATATATATATATATATATATATATATATGTGCAAGTGCACACTTGCAATATGGCATATAAGGCTTGCTTCATGGTCTGAAAAATGTGTGGCCTGTGAATATAATATTCTGCTGCAGGATCCCCATAAATAGATTTACTTTTTGGGCCCTATCCATCTAAATGAACATTATGACATATGCTCATTCACTGGTCCAAGGGCATTGTCAGATAGCCATTTAAAGTTGGTGTTGAAGGGCCTTCTCCCTGCCTAAGCAGGAGAATCTACTACGTCTCTTTCAGGGTCACCTTCTTCCAAGAAGGTGGTTGAGAAGACCAAGAAGGATAGACTTGAAAGGACAAGGATAGAGATCTCTCTAGGATAGGGTCAAAGAAATCAAGAGGAGGTTTTTGAATCCATCTTTAACATAGGGACCAGCTCCAAAGGCTTATCATCCCTTGGATCTAATAGTTTCTTTGACATCTCCATGTTCTGATCTTCTTTGGATCCAGTCCTTATTTGTTCTCAATTTTCTGGATCCAGTATTCTCACTGGTGCCCCAGGATCCAATCAGCAACCCTCCTAGCAAATAGGCAAGGGCAGAAATCCTCCAGACTGCCATTGGTGGCTTCTTTTAGCTAATTGCTGTAGTTTTAGGAGCTTTTCCAAAAGAAATCTGGACTGGTTGATGAGGATCTTTTGGTCAACAAAAAATGTTACATTTTCTGATCATGATTTGGGACATCCAACTAATAAAAGGGAAAGGAAGAAATCTATTTTGGAAAAAAAAAACATGAATACTAACATAAGTGAGGCCTCTGGGGAGGATTCCTCCTCTGTTACAGATAACGAAAATGAATACAGACAAAAGTCACAAGCTTCGGAAAAAATGAACTTTGTTAACCCTTTAAGACCAGAAGAAGGGGTGGTAGAAAACATAAATCAGGCCTCCACTCTAGAAACGCTATTATATCTATTGGTACCTCAGTAAATGCTATTTGTAATGTACACAATATTTCTTCTGTGTCACTATCGGATGTTGAAATACAGTTACTTAAAAAAGGCTTAAATTTTGTTCCTGATTTTGTTGTGCCTGGAGATGTTTTTGCTAATGATGTAATCTTATTTTGTAGATTGCTAAATTTAAAGTTATATTTTGGTATTAATAGGTTCATAGGTTGGTACTAGGCTATCAGCCCTAGGGCCTATACAAGCCTAGCCATAACAATTCCCTGACGATTTCTTCCCACAGTATTTACTTACCTGGACCCCTGTCTAGCAGGGTGACTGACATGATCCCTGGGGTGAATTTCCTATCTCCCATCCAATCATCAAGGTTCCTTTTGAAGAGGGCCAAAGAGGTGCTCTGCTTGAAATGTCTGGGGAGTCTCTGGGTCAGGAACCTATCCCTCCAGCATGTTTTGTTCATTGTGATGACAAGATGTAGATCCCTGGAGCATGTGTCTGAGGGATTGGGATTTCTTTAAGTGTAGCATGTCCAACAGCTCTGGGTTTGACATAGCCTTGTATGTTAAGCAGAGATTGCCTCTGAGTAGATGATATGCAAGAGAGTGTAGGTGGAGTTATTTTAGATGGTCAGCATAGGGCATCTGCTTTAGGCCTGTGAGTCTTTTAATGAGGTATTTCTGCGGCCTTTCCAGTTGTTGCAGATGTCTTGAGAGGTACATACCAAATGGGGCGTTATATTCTATAATGGGTCTAATGAGGGATGAGTACAGTGGGACAGTGACTTCCTTTTTTCTGGATGTAAATCCCTTAGTGATGAGGTGTGCCACATAGAAGGATTTCCTGACTGTTGTGGTGATGTGGTTATCGAAGGTGAGACCACTGTCCACCTGTGACTCTAAGTCTCTTATCACACTTTCGGTGTTTAGTGTACTGCCACCTATGTGGTAATTCATGGCTACATTTTTTTTCCCAAAGGGGATAACTATACATTTCTTGGCATTGAGCTTGAGCCCATGGCTCTGGCACCAAGCATCTGTTTATGTAAGGCCCTTTTGTAGAATATCTACATCATGTGGGGATTCAGTAATGACTCCCAGTTTGCAGTCATCTGTGAACTTTGTTAGCCATAGTCTCTTAGTGTTGGCCTGTACTTCAGGAAAGTAGATGCCAAACAAGAGCGGTCCCAGGACTGAACCCTGAGGTACACCACTTGTCACTTGTCTGGAGCCGGATTTGGAGTTGACTACTTTTACAATGTGGGTTCTGTCAGTAAACCATTTGGCAACCCATTGAGTGATGTAGGGATTAATGCCCAGCTTAGTAAGTTTATCTATGATTCCAGAGTGGGGGGTGGTGTCAAAGGCCTTGGCGAGGTCCAGATAGGCTGTGTGACCCACCTTACCCTTGTCCACTGCTTTGGAGACTGATATGAAGAAATCAATCAGGTTCAGGAGACAAGATCAGCCCTTCATGAACCCAAACTGCATGGGGTCCAGTGTTTGAAGGTTGCCAATGTCTTTTGTTTATAAGTTCCATGGCCTTGCAGATCACTCATTTGATTTTCAGACTGAGTTTAGATTTCATAAATCTAAATTCAGCCCATCTATGAATAAACATGTTGCCACCTTTTAACAACGTGTTCTCAAAAACCTGCATTTTGGGTATTGATCTGGTATAAGCCACTTTAAAAATAATTTGACTAAATTGGAGGTTCAGTCCTTAAATAATCTTTGAAGGAGTACTAATTTGGTCATTATTCCTGCTGGTAAAGGAGGGGCTATAGTGGTCATTTATTGGTACATGTACTTGGCGGAACCTCAGAGACAATTGTCTGATGGCATGTTTTATGCTAAAATGGCTATTGACCCCACTCACAAATTTAAAATTGAAAATGCCAACTTTTTACAACTAGTGCTAGATGAGGGAATTATTAAAGAAGTAGTTTTATACCTAACAGTAGAGGGCCCATTACCAGAACAACTTTACCTACTGCCTAAAATACATAAAAATCTTACAAACCACTGGGTAGACATTGTCTCAGGAAATGGATCTTTAACTGAACCATTATCAGCATTTCTCACCAAATATCTCAAACTGTTGTTGCAGGGGGTTAAAGCTAGGATCCAGGACACTACTGGGTTTTTGAATATTATTTTGGATATGCAGTTGAAACCAGGATTGATTGTGTACCTTGGATGTAACAGCACTTTATGCTAATATACCACATTGGGCCAGCCTGATAGCTTTGGAATATTGGCTCCATCTTATTTCACTGTAGAGTCCTGGTTTTAATACATTTCAAGAACAGCCGCGGTGGTGCAGTGGTAGCTTTGTCGCCTCACAGCAAGAGGTTCTCCTGTTCGATTCTTGGCTGGAGCACCTTCTGTGTGGAGTCTGCATGTCCTCCCCATGGTCAAGTGGCTTTCTAAAGAAATGCGTGAATGGGCATGCCTTCATTGAAGGTTGGGAGTTGAGCTGGCACCTCGGCAACATGAAAATCTACTGCCAATCATTAGCGGACCGGAGTTCCGCTGTGGCGACCCCTAACCAGGAAAAGCCGAAGAAACGACAACAACTATGTCTAACTGAACATGTACTTAATAAAAATGTGTTTTATTTTAATGGTGAGTGCTATCTACAATTAAAAGGGACAGCTATGGGTACATATTTTGCACCCATTTAAGCAGACCTTTTAATGGGCTACCTTGAGCAACAAATTATATATGATAGGAATAATAACTGATTTTTGGATGAGATTTAATATTTGGTGTAGGTTTCTAGATGATTGCTGGATGGCATGGAGGGCCGGATGTTGACTAATTAATGGAATTCATTTAGTATCTTAATGATAAGTGGGATATTCAATTCACTGTACATTATGATGTTAATCGGATCTCCTTTTTGGATGTCAGTGTGGTCCATAGACGTGATGGCACTTTAGATAGTGTTTTTTTTCAAACAACCCCAGTTTAACACCTTGTTACATGCCTCCAGTTGTCATCCTCGACATATACATAATATCTCCAGGTCTCCATTTCTATGAATTCGTAGGATTTGCTACTCCAATGAAACTTTTATATCACAGCAGAATGAGTAAATTACCAGATTCTGTGATAGAGGATATAAAAAATCTTATATCATTAAAACTAGTCAGTTGGACGAAAATCGTGATATGTCTCATTTATTGAAATACCAAATCAGAGATTATAGGGCCGAACATGCTATTAGGTTAATCACTAGTTATGGACGCAATACATCTGGCTTTATAGATCTTATACAGAAACATTGGAACATTTTACTAGCAGATGATAGCCTATGTGATATTTTGACATCCAGTTGCCTCTTCTCATTTAGAAGAGGCAGAACTTTGGGAGTTTTTTTTAACCATTATAAGAATAAAACTTATTTTAGGTATCTAAATCAAACAATGTTGAATGGGGGCATGTTAGTGGCCTGTGTTTCTTGTGGTCATTGTACCCTTTGTACATACGTGTTGAAGAGTAAAGAATTGCCAGCAGGAATACATCGAAGGTTTATGATATTCAAATATTTGGGAATTATAGTGCAGACTGGGTCATTTATTTAGCTACATGTACATGTTTTGCCTATGTGGGACAAACATCACGGCCGTTTATAATGCAGATCTCAGTGCATTTAAATGATATTAGGAATAAACGAGTATCTAATGTACTTTATACACTCTACTGCACATTATTGACAAAATTGTAGGGAGTAAGAACCATAAAGTGGGTTGGCGTGATATATTAAATAGAAAGAAAAAATAATTGGATCATTAGACTTGGAGGATTATTTCCCCAGGGACTTAATGTCCACCTTTAATTATTTAATTGGTTAATTACAATAGGAATGGGTGGGACAAGCTATTATGTGTGTGTACATATATATATATATGTATGTATATATACACACACACACACACACAGACACAATTGTAGTGCTGTATATTGACTACACTTATGAAGGCCATTGTGCTGAAACTGGTTTGTGATTATTATTATTTTTGTTTGATTACCACACTGATTTGGTGCTTTTCTGGGCTGCTGTAACTGTCGTTTAATAAAATTGTGGTTATCTCACTCTGGAGTGCTGGCCGACTTTACTTGTATGTGGACCTTCTTGAAGGCCCAGATACATTTGAGGGTTCTTCCTGGTCCTCCTGCAGTGGGGGTGGTTAAACCTTGCTGTTACACTCCCACTGTCACTTCTCCAGTCTGCAACTTCTGCCAACTTTCGCAAGATCTCGCAACTTTGGATCTGGGTGTTTCCTGTATGGTCCTTATACTAGAACCAAAAACTTGGTTGTCATCAACTCAAGCAATTTTGCTGATCCACTCTATTCAACCTTGAATCTAGATGGGTCCTGGAGCTGAGGGATCAGTGTCAAGGCTCTGGGGATCAGGGTAGAGTCCAAAATTTACAGAGCATTCCCTACCTCTTTAGACCTTGGCTGTCAACAGCTCCCATACCTGCATCTGCCTCAGAACCTAGCAGAATGGTCCATGGGGTTGGACTTCTTTCTGGGTCTTCAAACCCAAGGAGGCCCTCCTCCTGATCTGCTTCAGTTTGGGTGTTTGGAAAGATTCCTCCCAGCTGTAGAGTTGAGGGGTGACATGCAAACTCTTGAATCTAGCTTGGACCCCTAAAGTTTCTGTATCTTTGGTACCATATCATCTGTCTTTGGGACAGATGGCAACAGCCAGCCAAGTTGTAATTTCCCCTGTCACTTCCTGTTTCTCCCCTGGTGAACCCTCCTTACAGACATACATAGGAAGCGTAAATACAAGAGAAGGCATTTAGATTCTCCTCAGTAGTTTGACCATATATATTGATCTCAGTGAAGGAAACAGGTCTCCCAGATCTTGCCTGGAAGATGACTCCTTTAGAGAATTCCTTGAATTACTCAAATGGAGGGGAGGGCGGTTGGTCCACCAATGGCATTCCCTAGAGGAGTTTGTGTTCCACAGGGCATTGTGTGCATACCCATTTATGACCTGGGTAGTCCTTCGAGCAAGTGGAGTAGTCAACCTATTTTCCCAGCGAGCTTGGAAGGAACCGAATATAGTAGAACCCATCCCTTGCAAGCTGGAAAAGACTTTGGTATTTCCTAAGGATTGTGAGCATTGGAGTTAGGGGTCTGCAGTAGATGCTATTGCCTTGTAAGCACTAAGCTATGTCGCTCATTTGACCAGACTGCAGAGGGATTTGTCCAAGGAACTATCAAAATCCCAGACAAGTCCAATAACAGTGGAGTCCTGTAGGGCATTGGAATCACAGTTGGTAACCATGCAGTCTATTAGTAATGTGTCTCTTATCTAATGCAACAGATCACCCAGCCAGAGCTGCAGGCACTGGCCTTACTATTTGCTACCATACCTGGATGCAATTGTGTGACTTGGCAGAGAACTTCAAGATGTCCTCCTTGAATGCCCCTTTCAGTGGGTCTACTTTATTTCAGTGTCAATGACAGAACAGACCTTACACCTTCCTTTAGTGCAGAAAGCTGTGGCTTCCATTCCCATACCAGGTTGATCGATTGCTGATACTGTAGTACAGCATAAAGGGGGGTGCTGCACTTAGTGTGCTGTCCTACAAATGAGACATTAAATCAAGGCCTCATCTGCATGAATAGATGGTAGCTCAGGTGAATATAAAAGATCCCATGGCACCTATCAAGAAGAGTAAGGGAAATTTCCTGATCCCCTGGACAAATTTCCTCTAGTAGTATAAATGCCGCCACTGGTCTCCCCTGAAAAAAGGCTAATAGCCTAGTGGAACTAACCCGGTCAACAAAAGATTAAAAAAAAAATAAATTTAGACCCAAGGTCAAGGACGCCTTAAACAGAGGTGAGCAGGATGACAAAACTTTATTTGCAATTGGAATGCATTTTTCTAGACCTTAAAGGTCCTTTTCATGTAAAACCAGAAGGCTGGGAAACATTTTTTTTGTTACAGAAGTCTCAAAGCTTTGCTAAGGGGATTTCTGGTGTCAGAATGCCCCCTGTGACAGATGGGGAGACTTTAATTGACGTTGCCCTAGAGACAATAGTGGACTGCACAGCCAGGGATTTAGAGGTCCTTTCACCAAGAAGATCTTTCAGTGCTCCTGAACAACTGCCTGACTACCTTTCTCTGGAGGCAGGTGGGGTTGTGCTTAACTCTCCACCAAAAGCCGAGGAGGCCATCATCCCTTGATTCTTGGGTGTTTACAATTATAACCAGAAGCTATTCCATTTGCTTCATATCCCTCCCAAAAGCAGCAAAACAAGACCCTTCCAGATTTTCAACCCTGCAGAGAAGAACAGCAGTACACACAATATTAAAGCTGCTCGAAAGAATGATCCAGGAGGTCCCACTAGACCACAGAGGATATGGAGTCTTCTTGTGGGTCATTTTAGAGCAAAAAAAAAAAAAATCCAAGGACTTAAGCTAATCTGGTTTCTAAGTCAGTTGAATTGTTTTGTCAACAGACATAATTCCAGATGATCATGGTACGGTCCATATTACCTCTTCTGAGGAGGAATGGCTAGATGTGCTTGATTGAACCTACAGGATGTTTACTATCACATCTTGATAGCCAGGCTGTCCAGAAGGTTCCTACATTTCTGGCTACAATCTAGTTATTTCCAGATCAGAGCACTCTTTTGCCTCACCACAGCCCCCCAGGTGTTCAGGTGTATTGCAGTGGTAGCAGCCAGTCTCAGGTTGCAAATGTTCCAGGTGTTCCCATTAGGTGACTGGCTCATCATGGCTCCCACAAGGGGTTTACTAGTTCATGCAAGGGACTCCTTACTCCACTTGTACTCTACCCAAAGATTACAGTAAATTTTGAAAACTGCAAACTGGAACCAGCTCTGGCTTTGTAGTTCATATGTTGCCACCTGGACACCCACCGGCCTGTCTGACTCTGACTTTCAGGATCCATGACAGCTGCTATCACTGTAGTCTTGCACACCAGACATTCTGAATGAGGCTGCCTCAGTGTTCCATGATATCTCAATCCATGCAACATCCTTTAGGGTTACCAGAATCTGCAGACAGTATATCCTATGGTGGATAACTTCCCCAATGACCACCCTGGGGTTCCCTTTTGTTTTTACTCATGCGGGGCTGCATAACTGCTGATGCCTCCCTGGAGCACAGTCCAATAGTCCTGATCCCAGACTAAGGCCATTCTTCATTTCAGTGTTCTCGAGATGCAGGCAGTCTTCCCAGTGTTCCAGGGCTTTTAGGATTGCTTCCCCAGTGGGTATGATAGATAGGCAATACGTCTGTGGTTTGGTACATCAAAAAACAAGGAATAACTCTTGTCTTACACCTTATGTTGAGAGGCCATGAGGGTGTGGCAGTAGGCAATGCCTTCCCAGCACTTTCTAGTTGCAATGCACATCCCAGGTAAGTCCAGTATCTTGGCAGACAAACTGAGTGGGTCAATTCTTCTGCTACAAGTGGTAACTCAATCAGTTGGTGACATTCAGCATCTTCAGGTCCTGGGGCCAGCCTTGTTGAGATCCCTTTGCAACTCCAGTCAATAACAATTGCAGTAGCTTCTTCATCCTCATCCCTGTATGCTTACCCTCCAACTCTTATAGTCATTTTTTTTTTCTGAAAGCAGCCTGGTGCAAGGCAAAAGATCCTCATTGCTCCCATTTGGCCATAACAGGCTTGATTCTGCTTTCTTTGGACTCACTAGTGTTCCCAGCCTGTGTCTTGCACCCCTGCTGGATCTGATCTATCATCCCTCCATCAGGCTTCACCTGGACATCAAATCCAGTCTGACCACCTGATTTCTTCAATTTAATGCCCAGTAATCCTCAGCTTTCCTCACCTCTTCCCAGAATCCCTCCACTAGGAAGATCTATACATAGCTGTCTTTAGGCACTAGTGAACCCTGTGGTCACTGGATGCCCCCTGGCCCTGGGTGCCCTCAAACCACAGCAAGTTCTTATTTTGGTATATCCTGTCATGCTTGTCAAACCAACATTTTTTGTACAGGAGTCTTCTATACTTAATAAACCACATAGGTAATAACTTGTCCTTATATTGCCTTTAAAATTCAAAGATTTAATGTTGTCCTTTTCATTCTTCAGCACTTATGGGTCTAAGATCCAATCCTCGGATCCGTCTCGGTTGCATTCTACAAGATTTTGAGTCCAAGCCTCATGCTCTTCCCTCTATCCATAATACCCTAGTCCTTCCCCAACTCCTCAGATCTCTTTTGCCACCATAGCTGCAATACTGAGGATCCAGCCTCTCTGTAATGTTTTGTCATTTTGAAAAACCTTGTGATAAGTTTTTCTCCTTTGGTGACTTTATTTCTTGTTTATATTGAAAAGTTTTTTTTCTCCTCCAGTGGTGTTAGGAACATCTTTATACTTAGTTTTGTGTGTGTGTACTTTTTCTCCTTTAGAGAGACTTTCTTACTAGTTTCAGTACACAGTTTTAAAAAAAAGTTTTTCTTCATTACATTAATCTCGTTAGTTAACTTCACCAGATAAGAACAATTTATCTTGGAACATCATTAGTTAAGTATTGTTCTTAGTGTAGATAGTGTTGTTTGCAGTGCTTTTAAGTTTATGTTCAAGACTGTGGTTCTAGAAAATGTTGGACAAGCCTGACAAGCTGACTGGGTTCAAAACGTGCACTTCTTGTGGGCATAAGATTCCCAACTCTGATGCACATAGGAAGTGTGTATACTGCCCAGGAGCTGCCCATCTGGACACTCCTTGCTCTATTTGCAGTACACTCAATCCAAGAGCTCTCAGATCGATGAAAAAAATTGATTCTGAAATACCTAATTCTTGCTGGGGCTTAAACCCCCTCCAAACACTTGCAGGTTGTCTTGGAGCCAAGAAAGAGGCAACATAACTCCCTTACTACCTCCTTGGAGCTGCTAGTGAATTCCAAGAAAGTTTCATATCCCACTACCTGGATCTAATAACTATTGGGCCTGCCTCTGATCCCATGCCTCTCTCAGATCTGATGGTCTCAGCCCCGGCAACTAGTTCTTCCATTCTGCTTGTCTCTGTATTGGATCCTAGATTGTCAGATCTGTTGACTACAGGCCATTCATCGGATATAGCACTGAAGCCAGTGCTCTCGACTCTGTCTTACGAGATATTGCAAACTCCCACCAAACACTCCAGACCACCTTTCTCTACCACGTCTAGGTCCTCTAGGAGTTATTCAGAAGCAGATATGGACAGGATGATGCGGGATTTCCTTAGGGCTCAAATTCAGATGCAGATCATTCCAGCTCTGGCCCCTACTGGATCCTTGAGCTCTTCTGCCAGAAAACAATTATCTCCTTCTGCAATCCTACCCTTGGCTTCAGATCTCAAGGATCTTAGATCCCCAAGAGGTTTGACATCAGATCTGAGGAAGCGTCCTTCCTCTGATCAGATTGCTTCCTTGACCAGTCCTGTTCAATTGTCTTCAGATCAGAGCAGGTCTTGGATCCGAGAGATCTGTGCCATATCTGAGGGGCAGGATTCGGCTTCTATTTTTTTGGATCAGTCCATTCCCCTGGGTGCTTTGGCCTTGGACAGCTTGGGTCCAATTTTCTCCAGGCAGCACAGATCAGAGACCGGCCCCAACTTCCCACCCTCGGCTGCTTCAGCTCTGAGGAGGGAGGGAGAAGATTCCCCAGCTTTGTCTGCCTTCCAGATCATAGAAAGGGCTTTCTCTTCTCTTAGGGAACTGTCCATAGGTTCACAGGTACATAGGTATGTACTAGGCTATTGACCCTAGGGCCTATATAAGCCTAGTCAAAAAGGTACCCTGGCTTTCACCACCCATGAAAATTATTTTCCTGTGCCCCTGTCGAGCAGAGCCATAGAGGTGATCCCTGGGGTGAATTTCCTATTTCCCATCCCATCATTAAGATTTTTCTTGAGTGCTAACGAGGAGCTTTGTTTGATATAGATAGGTAGTTTGTTCCAGAGTATGGGAAGTCTCTGTGACAGGAATCTATCCCTCCAGCATGTTCTGTTTATTGTAGTGACAAGGTTTAGGTCCCTAGAATGTGTAACTCAGAGGGGTTGGGATTTCTTTAAGTGGATCATGTCCAACAGCTCTGGGTTTGACATAGCTTTGTATGTTAGGCAGAGATCACCTCTAAGTAGACGATATGCGACGGAGTAAAGCTGGAATTTTTTTGCATAGGGCATCTGTTTGAGGCCAGTAATCCTCTGTGTGAGGTATTTCTGCGGCCTTTACAGTTGTTGTAGATGTCTTGTGAGATACATACCAAAAGGGGCATTGTACTCTATAATGGGTCTAATGAGTGGTGAGTAGAGGGGAACAATGACCTCTTTTTTCCTGGATGAGTAACCTTTTGTGATGAGGTGTGCATGTAGAAGGATTTCCTGACTACTGTGGTGATGTGATTATCAATGGAGAGACTACTGTCCACCTGTGTCCCAAGGTCTCTTATCACACTTTCGGTGTTAAGTAGACTACCACCTATGTGGTAGCTCATGGGTACAGAGTTTTTACCAAAGGGGATGACAATGCACTTTTTGGCATTGAGCTTGAGGCCATGGCTTTGACACCAGGCATCAGACTCTGTGAGGCTCTTTTGTAGGATGTCCACATTGTTAGGAGTTTCGATTATGGCTCCTAGTTTGCAGTCATCTGCAAACTTCATTAGCCAAAGACCTTCTGTGTTAGCCTGTACTTCAGAAAAGTAGATACCAAACAGGAGGGACCCAGGACTGAACCCTGTGGTACTCTGTCACTGGTCTGAAGTCGGATTTGGAGTCTGCTACTTTCACAGGGTGGGTTCTGTCAGTGAGCCAGTTGGCAACCCATCTTGTGACATAGGGATTTATACCTAGTTTAGTATGTTTAGCTATAATTCCAGTGTGGGGGATGGTGAGCCTTGGCGAGATCTAGATTGGCTGTGTGGACCACCTTAACCTCGTCTACAGCTTTGGTGATTGCTTCAAAGAAGTCTATCAGGTTTAGAAGACATAATCTGCCTTTTACAAACCCGAATTGGGTAGGATCCAGAATTTAACGATTACCAATGTCTTTGCATATAAGATTCATGATGATACATTCCATGGCCTTGCAGACCAGGCTCGTTTGGCTAATGGGGTGATAGTTCCCAGAGTCCATGGTGGCTTTCCATTTATGGAGTGGGATAACCATCACTGTGCACCATTCAGTGGGCACAAAGCCAGAGGTGAGGCTATGACTGAACATGGTGCTTAGATGGGGTGCCAGTTCATTCTGCAGTTGATGTAGAACACAGCCTGAGATGTTCTCCTGTCCCATGGATGCTGTGTTCTTGGCTTTGGAGAGTGTGGTTTTTACCTGTGCAGCCATGATTACAGGAACTTTGCATTCTTCCGGTATAGAGATGGGCCCTTTAGAGGTGAGAGGGGGTAAAGTTAACACTGAACCTATCTTCCATGATGTTGGCAATATCACTTGGTACTGCATATTTAGTGCCATTGTGGTGTAACTCAGAGCAGATCTGAGTGTTGCCATTGAGATTCTTGACATAGCTATAGAATGCTTTGTGGTTGTCTTTAGAATCAGTGGCAATTTTGTTTTCGTAACTAGCTTTGGAGGATTTTATGAGGGATCTCAGCTTCTTACTGAGGCTGACCAGGGAGTTCCTCCAATCATAGGATTTTACTCTTTTTTGCAACATTTTCTTTCTTCTGTTGTAGTTTGTTTATGGCAGGGAACCACTAGATTGGCTTCCTTTTTCTGGAGGATAGCATCTTGGTTCTGTTAGGGATAGCACGAGCCATGCACTCATGTAAGTGCTTATAAAGTGCATTTGTGTAGGATTCAGCAGTCGTACTGCTATTGTCCGTCTACATGGGTGTCGTGAAGTATGCTACTTCTGTCTTAAGAAGCATGAAGTTGGCTTTGGAGAATTTTTTTGTGGTGGTTTCCCTAATGGGGGGTGAGGGCGGGTTAAGGATCTCTAGGGTGATTTATTTTGTGTTCGGATCTGACCAACAAGGAATTGACCTCTGGTGTGGAACACCGGTCGCCCATGTTTGTAATGACCAGGTCTAGGATATTGCTGTCCTCTCACATCTCAAGTCCTACTCCACATCCTTCATTGGATTTAAGCTCTGAGACCATCATGACTTTTCCTATGGTTCAGTCAGTTCTAGAAAGTCTCCACACATTCCCCACAGGGATTCCCCATCTCTTCCAATACCTCCATGGAACACCCCACTGAGGAGGTTCCTCAGAAGAGGATGTGCACTTGGACTCCCCCATGTAGTCCCTCATGAAGGACACTAACTTTGATGAAGGCAAATGATCCTTCCATTCATCACCTGATGATGTCTCCTTCGTGGACATCTTGGAAATCCATAGGCAAATAGATAGCTGGTCCTCCTAAAATCCTTCTCCTGAACAGTCAGTGTTCCTGGAGGCTTTTGAGGCTGGCCCATCTGCATCTTTGGTGACTGCCCCGGCAAATGAGCTTATTGACCTAGTCTCCTGCAAGGCTTGGAAGGAAACGGACACTGTCGAACCTGTCCCCAAGCACCCAGATAAATTCTGTCCCCTCCTGTTGATTAACTTCATTGGAGTATGGGCATTTCCATTGATGCCATGATTGTGGCAGTGGCTACAAGGAAGGAGCTAGCAGAACAAAGCTCCACTGTCCATCCATCAAACAGGGAGTCTAAAGCAATGGGCAGATTCAGAAAGCACATTTATGCCTCAGCTACTTTTGCACTGAGGTTGTTAAATTACCTGGCACATTTTACCCATTTGCAGAGAGATTTGATTAAACAGCTTTCAAATTCTGTCACTGAGTCCATGTCGGTGGAGGACTTCCAGAAAGTTTCTTTTCAACTGTCCAATGTTTCTTCTGTTGCCAACTCCTCGATGAGGTTAATATCCTGCACAGTGGAAGGCATCTCTCAAGCAGCAGGATCAGGTGTAACCATTAGGCGACAGGCCTGGATGAAGTTTTGAGATTTTGCAGAATCCTTTGACATCTTTCATGAACGCCCCATTTGGTAGCTCCTCTTTGTTCCAGCCATCAGTCAAAGAGATGATTACCCACAGTGAGCAGAAAGGAAAGACCCCGTCTGCTGTCCGGATCAAGTTTTCTCCCCCTCAATGAACATTTTCTAGGAATCAATGAGATGGCAAGAAAATGTGGTTCCAGAAATCTCAGGGACCTTTTCAAGACTCACAGGGGGACACTTCCTCCAGAGGCAGAGGGAGAGGTTTCAATGGCAGACATCCCCCCAGGGGCAGAGGGGGTCCACAGAACCAGGGTTTTAGGGATTATCTTTCTGACAGGCCCTATCAGCACTCCTGAAGCATTGCCTGACTGTGCATCTCTGGAGGTAGTCGGGGGTCATCTTTCTTTGCACCTAGATGCTTAGACAGATCTTACAAACAGCAACTGGGTGCTAAACATAATATCCAGAGGTTATTACATTCCCATTTTCCATCCACCTCCGGAACCCCAGAGGAAATGTCTCACCCAGTCAGAGGGAGTATGCAGCTCAATATGTCCAAAGGCTGCTACAAAAAAATCATCCAGGAGGTCCCAACTGAATAATTAAGATTTGAACTTACTCCGACCTCTTTTTGGTGCCAAAGAAGACAGGAGACCTAAGACCTATTCTGGATCTAAGCAGTCAGAGTCAGTATGTAAAGAAGTCAAAGTTCCAAATGATTAAAGTTTAGTCCATCCTGCCTCTTCTGTGCAAGGACAATTGGATGTGCTCTATATATCTCCAGGATGTGTACTATCACATCAAAATGGACAGATGCTCCGGGAGACATCTGATCTTTTGGCTGGAAGCCAATCACTACCAATTCATAGCACTGCCCTTTGGGCTCACCACAGCTCTCCAGGTGTTCACCAAATGTATGGCAGCCATAGCAGCTCACCTGAGGCTCAAAGGATTCCAGGTGTTTCTCTATTTAGATGATTGGATCCTCACTGCCCCAACCAGGCATCAACTAATTCAAGCCAAGGATTACCTGCTTCAGATCTCCAGCTCCCTCGGAATTATGATAAATCGTACCAAATCCAAACTGACTCCTGTGCAGAATCTAGAGTTCATTGGGGCTCGACTAAACACTATACTTCAACTGGCTTCATAACTTCTTCACAGAGTCAAATCCTTGAGAAGTCAGGTTGGAGGAGTTAGTATCCCTCCCATACCCTTTTTGCAAAATTGGTGTTACAGGCTCTTGGATCAATGGCAACTCTATTATTCTAGTCTCTCTACAAGATTCTTCTTGTGGATTCTTCAATGGACTTTGGTGGTACAGTGGTCTATTATTTACCAGTCTCTACCTGTTTCCATAAAACTCACACCAGTCTGAAAATTTCATATCCAATGGCAGATATAGTCAGAAGACCTGTTTCTGGGCAGGCCACCCCCCCCCAATGGCCTCAGTGACTACAGATGCTTCCCAGTTAGGTTGGGAAGCATTACAGGGGAAAGATGGTCAAAGGCAAGTGGTCCCCCTTGGAGACCAACATGCATATCAGTGTCCTTGAGATGAAAGCAGTCCTTCTATCATTGCAAGTCATTCAGGACATTCTTCCCCTGGGAGCTATTGCTATCAATACAGAAAACATGTCAGTAATCTGGTCCATCAACAAACAAGGAGGAACCCTTTCATACCCCATGTGCAGAGAGGCCATAAGTGTCTGGGAATGGGCGATATCTTCAGACCACTTTCTAGTTGTAACACACATACTGGGGAAACCAATGTTGTGGCAAACAGAGGTAGCAGGTCTATTATGATTCCTCATGAGTGGTCCCTCAATCATTCAGATGTAAATGGACTTCTCAACCATTGGGACCGGCCTTGGTGTGACCTATTCACATCTCCCCTTAACAACAAATGCAGCAAGTACTTCGCTCTGATCTTCCCTCGGGGGACTCACCAACAGATGCTCTGGTTCACAATTGTCCCACAGGTCTTCTCTATGCTTATCCCCCTCTCCCCTTGATCCCAAAGTTTCTGCAGAAAGCAAGCGGGCTGAAGAGCTCAGTCATCCTCATTGCCCCCTTCTAGCCTCAACAGATATGGTTCCCCTTTCTGTGGTCTCGCCTTAATCATCCTCCATGGATGCTAGAGCCCACTTAGGACCTCTGATTTACCCATCAGAATTCCATCATCCCAATCTCCACGCCCTCAGACTAACCACATGGTTTCTCTAATTCCAGTGATAGTAAGAGAGTCCAGGCTTGCTTCCCAAGTCCACAACATTATATTGACTTCCACTAAGATGGTTTACAAAAGTAAGTGGAAAAGATTCTCTTTATGGGCCTGTAAAGAGAACATTAACCCTTTCTGAGTGCCTACTTCAGCCATCCTTCTTTTTCTTAGTAATCTTTTCAAAGAAGGAGCTAGTTTTTGTAACATTAAACCTCAACAATCTGCAATTTCCTGTTTTTGTACAAGAAATTAATCTTTTTCCTTGTCAGCTTCTAGGTTAAGTAAAGCTTTCATGAAAGGGATATTTCTTCTTAGACTTCCCATAAAAGATTCTTCTCCCTTTGGGACCTCACATTAGTCCTCCAGGTGTTGACTCAAAAACCCTTTGAACTTGCAAACAATTGTGATATGAAATATCTGGTGTAGAAAACAATCCTTTTGGTAGCTATCACTTCAGGGAAAAAAAATTTGGAGTTACAGGCCTTATCAGTGAAGCCTCCTTACATGCTTTTCCATAAGGATAGAGTATCTTTATGTAGTAATCCTTCTTTTATGCCTAAGGTTGCCACAGAGTCAAATATTAACCAGTCCATATAACTGCCAATGTTATTTCCAAAAATTTTAAACAATGGCAAGTACATGTTACACCTCCTTGATGTCCGTAGGCAATTATGCTTCTATCTCCACAGAACAAAACAGTACAGGAAATCTGATCAGCTTTTTGTGTGCTTTTTTCTTAACTGCTTGGGTAAAGCAGTTTACAGAATTACTATGGTAAGATGGATTATGCTCTGCTGGTTTATATCCAAAAAAGTTTAGAGTTACCTCATGACCCTTGTGACAAAGGGAGATACGGCCAGCACAACTATCTGGACTTTTGTAAATAAGTTTATGTAATTTATGAATATCAATATGATGCTTGTGTTGCAAATGTATTAGAACTGTATGTCGTGTATCAAACTGGTCTGTACAGATGTGTGTTAAAAAGATATTTTATAAATTGTGCTTAAAACGTAACCACAGTGTACCATAATGGAACAGAACAGAAATGTACATGCACTATTTTAACTGTTTAAATGTATATATTTTAATAGTGGAAACTGGAATGCAGGAGGTTAACTTCAGAAAAAATAGCTGAAATTAAATTACTTTATGGCTACACAATAAAAGATGTTATCTTTCAGTTTTCAATTAGCTACACAGAGTCTGTGCTGAGAAGTTTTCTATATTATCTTTAGGGTGAAATAATTACTAGCTTTGGAATGTGGAGGAAGGTAATTGTTTTGACTTGCAGCATCTGCCAAAGATCTGAGATCTATGTATTTTCACATGTAGATACTGCCAAATTCCAGCAGTGGTGGTTTCACCTGGGATAAAGTCCGATGACAAGAAATTATGTAATTCTGCAAGCTATCCCAGCAGTAATATTTTAGATATTAATTTGAGGAGTCTCTTAGTGAGACAGGGCATTCTATATTCTGCCTTGGACCTGACAACAACAACTAGAAGATCCATTCACCACACTTTTGCCTTGCTCAAATTAAGTAATTTAACTAGGGTATAGTAATTCTCTTAGACTCCATCAGAAATATAGTGAAGCTTAGTTTGGATATTTTTCTTTATCTGACACTGTCCTGCAATGTTGTTTTAAATATTTCCTTTGGTTTTGAACTCTGATGTCACTGTGACTATATACTGAGTATTTTCTTGTTATTTTATTATTTATTATTAAATATATTTAAACCTTTCATTGTGGCTGATCTGTCTAGAGATACTTACGTTTTGAGAGTAATTGCATATTTATTTGGTGACACTGTGTGAGCCACCCCTAAAAGCTCTGCTCTTGGTCAAACTACCATTTGTATTAATATTACACAGCAAGATTGGACTCCCTTTGTTAAGGGCCTTAAAGTAGCTGATAAGAAGTTGGCTGGAGGCAGTGATAACTACCTTATAGTCTGGGCAAAAGGGTCATAGCTAGTAAACCTGTGCCAACATTTCATAGGTGAGGAAGAATAGAATGGACAGATTTATAAGTTATCTACTTACCATAACTTGGCATCTGTGTTGTCCATTTTCATTCTTCCTCGCCTTCCTTCCCAACCTTTCCCAGCCTAATACTCTTTTTTTTCTCTAGATCTTTTGGGTTTCTAATACCATGATAATAATGGACCTCATTCCTAAGTCAAAGTATAAAATCAAATGGAAGCAACCAAACTGTTCTTGGTAGTAGCACGTAAAAGCACAGGTACTCGAAGGTAAATAAAATCCACTTTATTTGATAAAACCACAGTAGTTGAGCGCTTTCATCTACACACAGGTAGACTTCCTCAGAACGACTTCACAATTGATTCCTTGAGTTAATATAGACCCAAGCAATCAATCCATTTACCTTGTTGTGTTAACAAGCAATTAAAAATGTAATTAGAAAATTTGTAGTCATTAAAAATACTTTAAAGTGCCCTGTGCTTTAAACTGATGAATAAATACACTACTACCCTTACTAGGTGTGAAACTAAAAACAATGTGTAATATATATATTCCCCAAGTATAATCAATACCTTATAAATCAGATTTTTAGTAATAAAATGAACATGTTCAAAATATCAATGAGACTTTCTTTCTATAAATAGACAAATGGTTAAAACCTTCCTATAAAAACACAAGACATCTATTGAAAGACTCATGGGACTTCTTAGGGAGACTAACACCGGACTTGTATACCATAAGCATACATCTGGTCACCATTGATGTAGTAGACCTTTTTTCCAGCATCCATTTGGATGAAGGGATGAGGAGATTTAGCAACAGCATTGACAAGTATAGTACCTTAGATTGGGACAAGAAGTTACTAGTGATGGAATTCATTGATATTGTGTTAACACACAATTATGTGTATTTTGAAGGTGAATATTACAGACAGTGCAAAGGGGTAGCTATGGGAGCGGCTTGCGCTCCCATATTTGCAAATTTGTTTCTATTAGATTGGGAGAATGAATACATTTTGCAAACTGAATGGAAAGGTTATATTAACCTATACACGAGATTTTTGGATAATGTATTTATGATTTGGAATGGGGGAGAGGTTAAACTTAACGAGTTCATGAAATATTTAAATACTAGAAGTGACTTCTTGAAATTCACGTTTAATACGGATTCTAATTCTATACCATATCTTGACACTTGTATAAGTATTGGTTACGAAGGGTTTAAATCTAAAATTTTTAGAAAGAACACGTTCAGTAACTCATATCTACAATATATACCAGCTGCCATCCCTATTCACAAAAAAGAAGCATAATAAAGGGACAATTTATTAGAGCAGCTAGGATGACATCTGATTTTGCTGATTTGTTAGTTGAATTGGATTTTATAGGAGATATGTTTAGAACCAGGGGATATCCAGGCAATATGATTACTGAACTAAAAGAATATGTAGTCAGCAATAGGGACACTTGGTACAAACCCATTTTGGGGTCAGTTGTGCAAGATAAACTAAAGGTGGCAGAGAATAATAGTAAGACCAATGTCAATAATTATTCTGGGGCATGTATCCTACAGTTTGCACCTCACATACAGGATATAAAGGAAATAGTGGAAAGGAACTGGAATGTGTTGAGAATAGACAACAGTATATACAATATTATTGGAACAAGGCCTTCATTTGTATATAGAAATGGATTTAATTTGAAAAATGAGTTTGAGCACAAGATTAATGATGTTAACAGGAAGGAGTTGCGGATGGGCACACACAAATGCGGGACATGTAACCAGTGCAACTTTGTTATAAATACTAAGAAGTTGATGTTAGAGGACATTAATTCTACTGAAGTTATGTTCCAAAGGGGTAATTGTAGAACATCCCACATAGTATACCTAGCTAAATGCACAAAATGTGCCTGTTTCTATGTAGGCAAAACTGATAGATGCCTTCGAAACAGGATATACGACCACTATTATTGTATTAAAAGGAGAGATGAAAAGAATGCCTTAAGGAAATATTTAAAAGGAAACGAAAGTTGTGATAAGTTTCTTTTTGGCATTTTGGAGATTGTACATCCAAACCCTAGGGGGGGGGGTTGTATCAAGAAAAAACTAGGTGAAAGAGAAGTAAGGTGGCAGATAAAATTGAATGCCTCTATGTATCCTGGTTTAAACGAAAATATTTCTATTAAACCTATTTTGGATCATAATATACATTAATATATGACTACAAGGCATTACTGTCAACTTTGTATGATAAAATTCCTATATTGTACTTTATAGAAGGAAAGTCTCATTGATATTTTGAACGTTCATTTTATTACTAAAAATCTGATTTATAAGGTATTGATTATACTTAGGGAATATATATATTACACATTGTTTTTAGTTTCACACCTAGTAAGGGTAGTAGTGTATTTATTCGTCAGTTTAAAGCACAGGGCACTTTAAAGTATTTTTAATGACTACAAATTTTCTAATTACATTTTTTAATTGCTTGTTAATACAACAAGGTAAATGGATTGGTTGCTTGGGTCTATATTAACTCAAGGAATCAATTGTGAAGTTGTTCTGAGGAAGTCTACCTGTGTGTAGATGAAAGCGCTCAACTACTGCGGTTTTATCGAATAAAGTGGATTTTATTTACCTTTGAGTGCCTGTGCTTTTACGTGCTACTACCAAGAACAGTTTGGTTGCTTTCATTTGATTTTATAGTTGACTGTTCTGGTACTTATCTATGTTTCTAAGTCAAAATATGATTAAAGTTCATGAAATTCGTATTGTTTCACTCCTTGATGTCAGCCAGTACTCATAGAAGGGCTCCCAGATCTTATTGGAACTTTCAGGTTCCTGGTTTGAGCCTCATCTAAATTTATATTGTCTGGTATGCGGTGATGAACCAATGGCTTTAGGGCAGCAAACTCAGTCTGAGGAGTTGGAGAAAGATTTGGGCATTGTGGGTAGAGGGAGGAGCACAAAGCTTGGATTCAAAATCTTGTAGCATGCATACGAGTCGGATCCGAAGATTGGATCCTAGACCCATAAGTGAGGAAGAATGAAAATGGAAAACAGAGATGTCAAGTTATGATAAGTACATAACTTATAAGTGTATCTGGTTATAGTAACAGTGTTTTATCAAGTAACAATTTCATTAAATGTTTTACAACTAACATAGTGCCTTTGACTAGAGCAAACATCATAGCCAGTTTTAGGTACCTGTAATACCCATGGCAGCAGGGCCCCCTCTTAATCATCCTTGACTGTATGGGGTCCCCATAAAAAGCTGCTGCTGACTGGGGGAAAAAATTTCATTTTCCATTTACATTGAAACAGGGTTGTGCTATAACCTGTTTGGATAATGCTGATAATCAGTGAACGCAGCACTCAAGATCAGCAGTCCAGAATGAGCAATTTCAGTGCTTATCTTTTTTTTTTTTTTTTTTTAACAAGAAACATCTTTATTAAATTATCACATGTGACATAGGCAATCTTACATTTATGCAAATGAAAACAAACCACACTGACACAATTTCAGTTCAAACATTACACATTACAAACCATGTCAACACAATTGTAGTTGCAAACATTTATGCATCACTTATAATCTATCCAGTCATTGTCAGTCAAACATTACATAGCTCATTCAAATCCTGCCTTCTTTTAAACCTCATTCCTCTTCTGCATGTATTTTTTCCACAATTCTCATTTTTTCCTATGCAATTTGCTCCTACCCTTTTTTAAAGATCCCAATTCCAGTTGTTTTATTTCTGTTACTACATTCGCTACTTCTAGTAAAGTTGTTTTAGGCTTTGTTTTCCATTTTCTAATTGTTTTTTTGGCTGCCACCATAATTAGATTCCACGAGACCTTACTGTGTCTAGACAATTCCGATTCTATATCATAGTTCAAAAAATAATTTCCTTAGTTACACCAATTTGCTCACCCAGTATCTCTGACAGAGTCTGCAGGGAATCTTTAAAGTCTGCCAACTCATCACACTCCCAGATAATATGCTCCTAGTTACCTATTTCTTTCTCATTAAACCTCCAACATTTGCTGTCTACCTGAGGAAAAAAATCTTTGGAGTGTACTTGGGGTATAAAATACCTATATAAACACTTCCAAGCAAAGATCCTAAATCTTCTAGACTTTGTTGCATATTTGGGAAACATACATATATCTCCTCATTATTTCTTTGTGAATTGCTTATCCAATCTCTCTTCCCAAGCCTTTCTAACCTCCTGTGATTGATTTTTGTAATTATCATGCAATATTTTATATGCTCTACTAATTATTCCTCTTTCAATTGCAGCTTCTGTTTTAGATTCTACTAAAAGCTCTACCAGTTCTGTTCTTTTGTTTAGGACCTCCCTATCTCTTTGCCTATACTCTGGTATCAATCCTTGATAGGGAAGGCAATCTCTAACCTACAGTCCAAATACATTCTTGGGGTCTTCTCATTCTGTTACCTTTCCCTTTCTAGTTATTTGCTCCCAATACTTTGGTTCCTTTGCCAGTCTTTGCAAATAAATTCTAGCTCCCTCTTGTTTATTGTCTGTATCCCAGATTGCATCATCCCTATCAGCAGAAACTTCTTTCTCCATTCCCATGTTGGTTTAGTTCTTAGAATACTTTCTGCTGCTTTATGAATATAATATTCCATATGAATACTGTTATTTTCTTTAAAGCTCTACATCCAAAATCCCAGTCTTTCCTTCTTACTTGAGCTTCCTCCTGTTTCACCATCATGCCTTTCCACTTTGAATTATAGTTTTCTACTCATGCTATGTATAGGCATCTTAACTGTGTCACTCTGAAATACCCCTTCAAATCGGGCAATCCCAATCCGCCTTGTTCTATTGCAAGAATCAGCTCATCTCCCTTGACTCTTGCCATCATCCCCTGCCAGATAAAATCCTTCAGCTCTTTATTAATTGCTCTCCACAACTTCTCTGGTTGATAAAAATATGTGACCTGTGTGTAAGACTAAAGGGACTAAAAACATTTTAACTGTTTTTGTATCTTACTATCGATATCCATATAACAGAGCTTCCATTTTCTCAATTTTTGTATTATATATTTTTTTGTCTCTTCCCACATATCCTTAGCTGCCACACCAGAATTGTTTTTAATCCATACTCCTAAATACTTCTTTTTATCATGTCCCCATAAATATGGATATTGCTGAACCAATTTGTAAGTGGGTAAAGAATTTACCGCTAATGCCTTTGTTTTAGCTTCATTAATTTTGTATCCCGAAAAGATATGAAACTATTTCAAGATGTTCCACAATACTGTAATGTCCCTTTCTGGTTTTGTCAGGTATAAAATAATATCATCTGCAAATAGAGCCAGCTTTTCTTGACTACCATACCAATTTCTGAGTCCCTTATTTTCTTTGGCAGTGGTTCTAAATATAATACAAATAACACAGAGGAGAGGAGGATACCCCTGCCTGTTTTTTCTGCTTAAGCAGAAATTATCAGAGAGGACCCCACCCACTTTAATTTTCCCCTCCTATCCTTCATATATCCTCCTATTCAAACTTATAATTTTATCAGGGAATGCAAATGCTTCCATTGCCCAGCTCATAAAATCCCAACTTACTTTGTCAAATGCTTTCTCTGCATCAAGATTCACTCACCAATAACAGTGCTATCATCTTACATTTTGCTTCCTTCGGGATAATCAATGTTCTGCTAATGTTGTCAAATATTTGCCTCACCTCCACAAAACTACACTGATGCGTATTTATCAATTTTGGCCTTTCTTTTGCCATTATAGACTTAAACACTTTATAATCATAGGTTAGTATTGAAATGGGCTTGTATGAAGCTGGATTTGATGGATCTTTTCCCTCTTTAGGTATTATAGCTACCACTGCTTTCTTCCAGGATGTTGGTACTTCTCCTCCTCTTAAAATACTGTTCAACAAAAACTTCCAGATTTTTATCAGTTCTTCCCATCTAGTTTCCAAACTTCCACAGGAATACTATCTATTCCTGGGGACTTTCTTCTAGACTGGTTATACATCACAATCTTTATCTCAATCTCAGAAGTACTACTCTTGGATTTTAAAAAGAGCTGATCCTTCCAGTCTTCATGGATGGTTTTCTTTTTCAGGGAGTTTTATAAATACTGGCAGAAGAGCAGATACTACAGTTACTTGCTTAAGAAGTCTGTTCAAAGCCAAAAATAATAAAATAAAACCTCAAAATTAGGAAAATGTGTTGTATATTATTTTAATTCACTTAAAACGTCAATAGAAAAACACATTTTGCATCAACATGCATTTTTTGTGCAATGAGAAGTATGAAACTCTGATATCTGCATTTATTGACTGTAATCCGGAATGATTTACCGGGAAATTAAACAAAATTATGAGGCAAAATCGAGGACAGTGACAGGTATGCATTACTCCTCAATGAGGTAAATAAGAGAGACTTATCCCTGCTTTTGTTTGACAGCTGTTAAACCATATGCCAAGACCCTGGAAGAAAACACAATGAAGCTTACGGACAGGGCAAATTAGTCAAGCCTTGTTGTTGTTGATTTAACAGTGTAGTCCAGAAATCCACAGGATAGAAATGCCAAGGAACAAAGCTTTTCAGCTGTTAAAATAGTTTAATCCAAGCATTCGCTTCACATGAAAAAACAATGAAATCAACGAATGCTTGGATTAAACTATTTTAACAGCTGAAAAGCTTTGTTTCTTGGCGTTTTTATCCTGTGGATTTCTGTGGATTACACTGTTAAATCAACAATTACAAGGCTTGACTAATTTGCCCTGTCTGTAAGCTTCATTGTGTTTTCTTCAGGGTCTTGGCATATGGTTTTTTAGTTACATTTTGACCTGTTGGCAGTTTTTGGTGATTGACAGCTGTTTAACAACAGCCACTGATCTGGTGTGGCTGCACTAGTGTTGCACAAAGTGTTGCTATTTATTGAAGTATACATCTAATGTTGCTGTGGCTTGAGCTTTTGTGTTTGTGTGCATGTGTATGTATTGCAGTGTAAGAGCAACAAGCTGGCTATAATTTATTTCACTTTCCAGCACAAATGTCAGCATTACCATTATATTTCTGTGGGAGGGGTGGCATGTTTGCAGCATATTTAAGAGTAACAGGCTGGCCATATCTTCTTTCACTTACACAAACATAGGCCTTACACGATAGGTGTAGGGTTACCACCTTTTGTTGTGACCAAAACTGGACCAAAGTCATGCCCCATCACACATCCATAACCCTGCCCATCTACTTCCCTCTCCCTGCCTGCTTTCCACCCATTTTGTGACATCATAGGCTCACCAGGGGAAGGAGGAAGGTCCTCTTTTCCTGGATCATCACACAGTCACTTTGCGTTAGCTATACACTTTTTAAAAACAGATTCTGCAAACTCCAATAGTCTGTTTTTTTAAACAAGAGTTTGTACTGTGTTTTCTGGACTACTGGACAGTCAATTTGATTTCCTAGATATGTGGCTATATTTGGTGTTTTGGCCGGATGATGGTGTGTGTGAAAGTAGCTGTTCATTGCCACTGTGGCACAGTGAGTAGCCCTACCATTTCACAGTGTTTTGCTCTGGCTGAGTTTCTGGCTATTTTTTTCTTCTGTGAGGAGTCTGCAAACCCTCCCTGTCTGTGTCCACATTTATTCATATGCTCTGGTTAATTCAAGTAGGTGAAATGGAATTCACCCCTTTACCCTGTATGTGAACATGCAGTTGTTGTGTCTTTCAGCTTTTCCCGGTTAGGGGTCGCCACAGCGGAACTCCGGTCTGCTAATGATTGGCAGTAGATTTTTATGTGCCGAGTTGCCTGCCCTGACGCACAACATTCAACAAAGGTACGCCCATTCACACGTCTCCACACAGAAGATGCTCTAGCTGAGAATCGAACAGGACAACATCTTACTGGGAGGTGACAACGCTACCACAACACCACCACCGCAGTTCACATGCAGTGTGTGTAAAAACACTGATTTTTTATCTGTGCACACACACAGTAATGCCAAATGCATGCATAATTCTTTTGAGTAGCAGTAAAAAATGCAGTTAAAAAGTTATTGTATTTCAAAAGTAAAGCATAAAATAGATCACAGAGCATTCGGACACTTAGAGATTCTAGAAGTCTGGTGGCCCCCATATCCCAGACTGTATAAATGGATATTGACATCGACTTAGTGGAGGCCTCTGCCCTCAACAGAACCCTTTCTAAAACCAGCCCCACTCGGATATGTGTACCGAAGGTTGTTGTAGGTTGCATAGAAGGCAGGGGACTGTGTGATTATTGCGTGTTTAATTTTCATCATAATAAAAACTTAGTGATGTGCACAAAAGGTCTATGTAGCTTGTATTTGGGCTGCAGATGGTGTAGTCATTTTTTCTTTTATAGCTGTCACATACCTCAGAGGTCTACAAAGGTTACTATAGCTAATGGAGAGACAATGTACTGTCTAGGAGCAACAAAGTGGAATACTGCATAATCAGTTTTTCACAGTTTTTATAATCCTATATCAGAAATGTATACAGGTGGCTGCCTTTGTAGCATAGGAATGAGAAGTGATGAGGCATGCTACGTATATGTATGACAGTAGTCACATGAAATATATGACTGTGGCCATTTGAACCTTGGTTTTCATCGCAATCCAACATCAGAGGGATGCAGAGTAAGTGATTTGTCTTTTTTTACGGGGGTGAGGGTAAGGGAGTAAGCCAAGATGTGTGTATCCACACAACAGTTGTCTTGTTAGTTTATTGTGAGTTACTGTTTTTTTTTGTTTCAGCTTTGAACATTAAGCCTTGGACACAACTTATGTCTTCCTTGAAAGAAAAAATAAGATCAAAATTATTTGCTTACTAAGAGGTTGGAAAAATGATCTAAAATGCAACCCGGATCATCTATAACCCTATGACTTTTGGAACCTTTCTTAACTGAGTTATTTCCTAAACAGTTACTACTGTGCTGTCCTAGTCAGGAAAAGTGTGTTTAAAGGATGCAATAAAAACTAATGTTGAACAGAAATGCAGAATTTCTTTCCTTACTCAAACTTTCTGTTCAAGTCATCATTGGATGAAAAGGTTGTGAAAAAACAAAACACTTTAAAAGCCACTTCTGAACATATAGAAATTCATGGCTTCTTGAAACATCTGACAAATAAGGCAAATTGTGAGAAAAGGAACAAAAAAAATAATGTTCATGGTTTGGGAGCCTGAGATGGGGGAGAAACAGAGGTGCACTGGAGGGTGTGTGTGTTGGGGGGGGGGGGGTGAAACAGTAAGAAGTGCCTCGGTCACCATTTCATTCAAATCCAGCCCTGCATGAATAGTTGGAACAAAATCGCAGTAACTGAATGGCTGTCTGTGAGATAGGCCAACATAGTGTGGCACACAGTCCTGTCATAATGTAAGAGCATTGTAGTTACAGTCCAGTCTGTGCATACAACTCATAAAACTCTACAGCATTAATTAAAATGTTGCTTAGGAGGGGTGGTATTGACAGGGTAATACTTAAGACTGAAATCTCCAGAGGGATCCCAACTTGATGTTTTCTGGATCCCTCAAAATGCTCACACTGGCCGTGGACCTATAGAAGCAAGTAGAAAAGGTTCACCGTCTGAGTTAGTTCTAAAGGTCTAGGTTGTTTCTCGGCACTTTTGCCATATATATATATATATATATATATATATATATATATATATATAGTACAACCAGCTACCTTTTCTAATTTTAATGTAGAAGTGCAACATAGGCTTCCTTGAGACTTTTATAAACATTGCTAAGTGGGGCCTTCCTTTTACATCTTCTGTTGAGGAGATTCTGTGCCTCTCTGGGACATCACTATCTTGTTAATGTCTTATGAAGGTGCCATTTGAGCCTACAGATTTAACAGATCTAAAATGTTTTATCTTGGAAGATGTTTTTGGTGGGTGTGACTCCAGTCAAGAGGATTTTAGAATTGCAGGCTTTATCGTGTAGGCCTCCATACTTATTTTTCATAAGGTAAGTGTTTCCTTTTGGGCCAATCCAGCCTTTCTTCCTAAAGTGGCTTCAGAGACCAACTTAAACCAGACTATTCACTTACAGGTCTTCTTTCTAAACTTTTCAAACAGCGCTGAATATCTATTTCATTCTTTGGATGTTCACAGTCAACTTCATTTTTGCTTACACTGTACAAAGAACTTCAGAAAAAGTAGTCAGCTATTTGTCTCCGTTTCAAATGCAAAATTGGGTTCTGGCATGTTTGTTATCCTGTCCAGGTGATTATCTGATTACTTTGCCTTTGTTAACATGGCTAAGGGATTGACATTGTGCTCTAAACTGAGGGCACATTTACTGGAGCAGTTGCAGCCTTTTTTAATCATGTTCTAATTGATGGCAGTTGTGCAGCAGCTGCATGATGTACAGTTTATACATTTGTCTCTCATTATAAACTTAATTTACAGTCCAGATTCAGACCTTTTTTCTGTTCACCATTCTCTGGAATATCCTTCGTAATGCCTCCCAGGGATATTCTAGCTGGGGATTCTGTCCCATTCCCATCTTTTAAGACGATACGAAAGTTATGTACTTACCGTAACAATAGATCTGTTTTGTCGTCCATCTCTATCCATATTGTCATTGTTTTATGACTCCTTCTGGACTCCACTGTAGCCTTTCTTGTTTGCAGTCCATTTTGACTGCTGTGTGTGGTTAAAGTGTTTTGTTTAGCAATATTATTTCCTATTTCAGGGTTGTTGATCATGTACTTGGAGGCAAACTCAATCTGAGTGCAGTAGAGTTGGCAGTGTATTTTGGGAGAGGGCAACTTTGAGTGTTAGAACTGATGTTTAGTTGCCAGTGTGTGATCCGTAAAGATCTGCTATACCCATTTCTTGAGATGGATGGAAGAAGACAACAATGATCTATTTTTATGGTAAATACATAACTTTTGTTTGTGGCACAAACTGTTTTATATATTATTAATGAAATGCGTGACTTTTGCCAAATGTTGTCTTTCTCTCAGTTCTTTAGCTCAGTAGCGTAAATATCCATAGCTTGGTATGACCTTATGACTTTGTAATGAATAAATAGCAAGTAAAATACAAACTGTATCTAAACTCATAACAGTTCCTAGATGTGTCTGTAACTGCTGCTGTTCTGTATATGTTACCATTCTCACTGCTGCAGTAACCTTTTGCTATTGGGCTTGTACCCTGCCCAGGAAACAACAACCAGACAGTCTAAAAAGCTCTGGCTCCCTCCCACACCTATGCTTTGACTGTTGATTGTCTAGCCCTTTGTCAGAAAATCAGCATTTAGTGTGTTGATAACTTCAATACTTTCTTGCCACCTCAAGGAAAAGCCGATGTAAGGCTTCACAGCAGCAGCAACTGGCTACAGGCTTCATTTCTGGAAGATAAGTCCCCATAGATGAACCTTGCACACAGAAAATATTTCCCTTTTAAATATTTTTGATGTATTTTGAATTTTCTGAAAAAAAAACATCTGTTTACTTGCTGTCAGCAGTTTCTGACAAGAAGCTATTATTTTTTAGAAGTTTTTCTTTAGAGAGAAATGTATTGCTTTTCAGACATTTAAAACTAATTGTAAGGATTTAAAGACTGGGAAGTAATCTATGTACTTAAATGGTGTTGGAGTGTTTTGGTGCTTGTGTGCACTTTGTGACAACTTACCTTCATTACTACTTCACACATTTTGCTAGGAGGTGTTACATTTAAGCATTAGGAAGTTTATTCGGGGCTAGAAATGTATTTTATGTTGGCTGCTTGTGTACACTTTGTAGAAAATTAACTTAATTTCTTGTTTTCTCTCAGCGCACTTGGGACTTAGTGTTCTGACAGTTTTTTTGTGTACTGCTTGTGCTTTTACTTTTTAATTTTGAGGGACAGTGTTGGGGAGTCTTAATTGTGTGCATGCATCTTGTGAACACTTAGCTTATCTTCTGACTGACTTTTCCCAGCAGCACCTGTTGGCCATCTGGCTTTTTCCTCAGCTACAACATGGATCCTTACACCAGTCTTAATGTTTTTCCCCTGCTGTATCTAAAAAGAGAAAAACAAAATAGGAGCCCTTGCCTACACCACTGGCTCAGATAATGCATCAGCCACTGATGGGTGACTATAGTGGCCATTTATACCTCAGACCACTCGCGGTTACTTCTGGTTTCTCTGGAGTAGTCCCTTCTGCCACCAGACCAGGGGTTAGGCATGTACTCTGTGGTTGTCCCAGGGTCAAATGTTGGCATTGGAGAACCATCTTTTTAGGGTCTGGGAGTTTATTCTTGGTGGGGCTGGCAAAAGAGATCTCTGGCCTGGGATGCTGTAACATCTCTTGTCAGTCTTATAGGGATGTGCCTAGAAAAAAAGAAACAAAAGGATAGACATTGCTCATCCAAATATAGTTTATCTGTTCATAAGGATGATTTTCTTACATTGGCCAGAAGTTTGTTGCAGGCTTTCTATCCTAGAGAACTGAAATCTATACCAGAAGACTAACTAGGTCAGTATATTCTTGAGGGCTTTTTCCTTGTCTGTTTTTTTAAGCTCAGGACTAATTCAGGGGAAAGTTTGTCCACTCTAACTCCATTAGATGAATTTTCCCTTTCTAGGACTAGTTCTAGGATGAATGATTTTTTTTTTTTGTGGGAACAAGTGGATGTTCCTCTTAAACAGTAGAGACCACAGCTTGTGGGATTATTCTGCCACACTTCCTTCAGAAGTTAGAGCCTGTCTCAGGTATCTAAACATGCTTTGAAGAGTGTATATGATTGTGCAGATACTGTCTAGGGCCACTACTACTGCTGCTGATGTTTTGCAAAGATATACACATACTCAAAAGTTTTCTTATGAGGTAAAGTATGTGATTTTAAGCCCTATTTTATAGACAATGAGGTTTTGCTTGGCCCTTCAGCTACTCAGGTTCTTGAACACTTTGATGACAGTGGAAAATTCATTTAGGAAGTCAATAGATTTTTCAAGCCGTATATTATCAATCTTTCAGAAACCTAATCACTACCTTTCATCTTCTGACAAACAAGGAGGAAAGACAGATGGCAGGAGGAAAACAATAAAAAGGATCTTTTCAGAAAAAGGATAGACTGTGCCTTCTGAATGACTATGCCTGCGTTCCTTCACCCCTCCTTTCCACTCCTGTCCTTACACTTCTAAGTCTTTCTAGTAGACTGACTCAGTCTTTTGCCTTGGCAGCAGATTGTTTCAGACTTTTGGGTACTAATTGGTTTAGAAGGGTTGCAATTGGCACTGGATGCACATTCCTCCTTTCAGAGAATTCCTCCCTGCTCTCCAAACCAAACATTATCACAGGTTCAACACATGTTTACCTTAGGAGTAACAGTATCTTTAAACTGAAGGGAGGACGGCTTCTACTTCCTTTGATTTCAAACAACAAGCTTTCTTGGATACCAGTTCTAGATTTCTGCTTTCTCAGCTTGTTTGGGGAAGTTTCAAAATTCAAAATGTTGACCCTTCAAAGTTTGTTACCATTCATTATTCTGACTTTTATGATCACAGTAGATTTAAAAGATGCTTATCACAGTACCACATCCACAGGCTTCAGAAAAGTTTTAAGATGCTGTGTCAGTATTACATTATCAATTATCTGCATTACCCTTTGAGTTAGTTACATCTCCTAGTGTGTTTACAAAATGTTGAACTCGGAGGATAGCTCATTGCAGACTGAAAGGCATTTACATTTTTCCTTGTTATTGCTGATCTTTGCATAATCTTTTGCCAGATGTCAGGAGCCCTTGGGTTTCTTCATTTTGTAGTTATCTGGGTTTCAAGATAAATGCTCAAAAATCATACTTGACCCAGTCACACAAGACTGTGCTTTCACACTGTCTTCTAGATAACATCTCTTTAAAGTCATTTCTAAAATAGGAAAAGGTGAATTTGTATTTGGAAACTTTTCTTGTCTTCTCCAGTCAGTCTGAGACTTCAACCAGAGAATGTCTCAGGATTCTAAGGTTCACAGCTTCTCTGATTCCTTTTGTAGGGTTATAAATGTGAAAAAAAGTCAATGGTTTCAAAAAAACGAGGACCCAACATTCTCAACTTTTCATCAAGAAAGAGCTGCACTGGTGGAAATGTTAAGACACCTCCATTTTTGCTTGGAGAGCAGTTTCTGTGGTAGTGAAGGTACAGCATTCCTTCATATTTGTGAGTGCCAGATAGAAGATATGTGCATCACTAGTGGGTGTGCAGACTAGCTGTTCCAAGGTGTTTGCACTGACAAATCCAGGAATCTTTGAGCCTGCATGTTAGTAGTTGTGTATGTATCCTAGTTTATGGTGGGATAGTTAAAATCACCTATGAATATAGTGTTGGGATGAATTGTGAGTGTCTCCAGTACATTTAAGTATTTAGTATGGTTATCCTGGTTCATAGATGAGGACCCATAGCTAACAAGGATATTGTATTGGACTTTACCTGAGGTCAGTTGGACATGAAGTAGCTCAAGCATGTAATATTATTTGACCAGCCTTGACTTGAGGTGTGCTTACTTTTTATGTAGATGGATACACCTCCATGCCTTGTATTTTCTGGTGCAGTAGCTGGTCTAAATGCATGGAAGGCATTATAGCCTTGTACTGTCAAGTTGCTTTCTGTGACATTAAACTATATCTCAATTACTGCACAGATATCAGCATTCTGTGGGGTTAGGAGTGCTATCAGGGAGTGTAGCTTCTTGTTGAGACTCATAGCATGGAGCAGTAACACCTTTCATTTATCTTGCATAGAATTTACTATGTTGGAAGATTTAACAGATTGACATTGCCTAAAAAAGGCATTATATGGGTGGGTAATGTTTTGGCTCTAATGGGGAGAGATGCAGACCATCCCTGGCAAAGAAGCATGGTCTGTCGATCATGTCCTCCCAAGCTGACAAATATTCGACCCCCTTAGAATGACACCAGTAACTAAGCCAATTGTTAAAGTCAGTCATCTTCTGTTTATGTTGTGGTATTGTCTTTGGAGAAGGTAGAATGCTGCTTAATGCTAGGCTCATACCTGGTTGGGACACACAATCTGAAAGCTCTAGCGTGTCTCTTCATATAATCCAGGGAGGTATGTCTCAAATCATTAACACCCACATGGGGCATGACAGAGCCATACTCATATTTGTGGTTCAGTATCCTGAGTGCATGTGTGATTTGGTGGATCCTTGCCCCTGACTGGCAACTGACTGTAACTTTGTCCTTGCTCAGCCTGGTGAGGGGGAACATTAGTATGTCTCACAACAGAGTTTCCAGTGACCAATATATTGGGTTGTCTGGCAGTTTGCCTTAAGGACTTAGAAGTAAAAACATTGATGTGGCTGTATGTGTCCTGGGGAGTGTTGTCTTTGCAGAGTGTTTGAGAGGTTGCTGAGGAGAATGTATGGGAGGCCTTTGAGGTTTTGGGTAGACTGCATTTAAAAGTCTCATATATGTGAGTTTGTGTGTCTGATCCATAATAGTTGTAGTGTGTGTGTGTAACTGGCAACCTGTTTGGTGATATCAGTGTCTGTATGCAAAAGCCTTGCCTTCAAAGACATAGTGTAATTACATCTCTCACGTCTGCTTAAGAATATGATGGTTGTTGGTAAACATGAGACAATTCCTGCATTGTCTCAAGATGCCCACTTCCGCCAGACTGGCTACAGAGACAGTAGAATGTGCACATCCATGATTGTGGATCCTGTTTTTGTGATCTGTGAGGGGTGATGTAGTCTGAGTTTAGAGCTGGGCTGGATAGAGAGGTCTAGGATTGATCTAAAACAACACACTTGGGATAATGCTTCTCACTAGGCAAACTAGCTGCTGTACGCTCAGCTAGATATTTGAGGAAATAACAGAGGAAGTTTTATATGAGCAATTACAACTCTAAGTGCCTGCTTTTATATAGGATACATCAATCCACTGCTGCACAGCTCAGCAGGGGTTATGGAAGATGATTTAGAGAGGAATCCAGTTAGTAAATAATAAAAATGCAGTATAAGTGTTTGTAACATGAAACTGCACTCACTGCAAGCATTCTTAACCTTGGAATATGCTGACATTTGTGCAGTCACAGAAACATGGTTCAAAGCTGTGGAGAGCACCCCAGCCTTACTTGATTACTCATCCTGTCATATATTCAGACCCCAAACTGTGGGCAGTAAAGCCAAATGAGGTGGAGTTTCAATATATGTTAAAGACACACACACCTCTAGGCTGGTCAAACAATATGATGCACAGGAGACACTCCAGGTGCAGTTAACTATTGACAAGACCCCTATTCAAGTCATGGCTAGCCACAGGCCTCAAAATTTGACTCAAGATGTCCACTCCACCTATCTGGACCTCTTCAAATCTATCAAGGTTCAACACTTTGAAGAAAATACTGCCAGGAACCACCACGATAAAAAGGAAAATGATTTTATTTTAAAACGAAACAAGCGCTTTCACGCATTAATATGCGCTTCATCAGGTTACAACTCATACAAAAAATAAATCCCTTTATATAGTAAAGCTAACATCAATTAAAAAACAATTAATCAATTTCTCAATTAATTAAATCATAATTGCTAAAGCAGAAACGCCTATTTTCTATACTCTCTCAGTAAACAAGTTAAGCATTAAGTTACAGGTATAGGAAACATTTTTCACATTTCTGAGAACAATTCTAAATGCACAATAGTAAAGCTACATAATTTATAACGCCGATGACATCTGTCACTGCAGTCATAAAAGTGGCGTATCAGATGTACATTACATGAAGCTGCATAAACTGACCAATACATACTATGTTGTTTTAAATCAATAAATAAGGCAGCCTAAATTTACTATCAAAGATAGATGGAATTATATCCTCTGGGTGATGCACATTGCGCTGCTCCAAGTAAAATGATCTGAGCATATTTTCAAAAAGAATCAGAGTAACTGACAGGTGTCTCAACTTTGTTTTATATAATTATTAAAAGTGTTTTAAAACCACCAATGTGACTGTAGTAAATCATGAGCTATAATATTCATGTTTCAGTCACCTCTTAGTGTGGTGCTTACTATAAAAATGCTAAGACCAGTCATGAAGGTTTGGATAAAACAGCCTAACATGTTTATCAAAATAAATCAAAAATATATCAGTACTATTTCAGATATATGAAAAAAGCCTAACCCTATCGTTAGGTGATAGTCAAGACAAGACAAAGCAAATAATGATTATTATTGCAATTGTTCCTCATGTGCTTAATAAAATCCATCAGGAACAAATAACATTAGGGGCACCAATGTGAATGTAGTATATAGAGATTATTTTATTTATATCTTCGTCGTCTCTTAATGTAGCGCTTATCATGGAGACCATCAAAAACATAATATATTTATATAAAATAATGGTTATGAATAACCTATAAATTCTTCTAACTAACGTTAGTACCAATAGGTACTGTTTCTATGTGATAACAAAATAGCAAAGCTGAAAATTAAAAACAGCATTCCGCATGTTCAAAGAATACAGGGACAATACGTATCTAGTTAAAATCAAAAACGTAATGTGCCAAAAGCATAATGACACTAACGTTGTTGGTGTGATACAAATCTCATAAATAATTGTCTAATACTGTGCATCGTGAAAAATATATTCCATAATGTATCAGAAGCGTAATAACATTAACGCTATTGGTATGATACAAATCTCATAATATTTGTCTAATACTGTGCATCGTGAAAAAATATTCTATAATCAATGGAACATTACCAGTGTCCAACTATAATCTTAAATGGTACATAGTGGAAAGAAAGTAAAATATATGTCATCCAATTAGGTGAGAACCACTCTTATAATAGTATTAAAATTATATATTATATCTCCAGGCAAAAATGGAGTCATTATAAATCTCCCACACTCTAATTTAATAATTCAAATATATATTAAGGACGAAAACAATCATAAGCGGATCTCCAGGATTGTGTATATATACATAATAGTCCATTTTGACTTATATTTTCAACTTTGTTCAATAAGGCTCATGCTTATAAAGGAGACAAAAAGGTATACTTGTCTAAATTCCAAGTATAGCCCTAATGGTGGAAATATACACATTGGATATAATTACTAAATATTAATCATATGACATTCATTTAGGTATGTACATAATTTCATTCTAATACAAAACTAAGCATATCTTATGAAGCATATAACCAAATATAGACCTTCAATAGTTGCTTCGTTTAATGAAGGAGTTCCCTCCCCATAGGACACATACGGGGGCTGATAGTTCAGCTTCCCGATATAAGTCAAATATCTATCATAAATGTTATGGTGGCCAATACAGATGAGATATATTAGAAATCCTTAATAAATCCGTATAAATATCAAAAAAGAGAGAATGTTTCACCACTGTTCGATCACATTCAATAAAGCAATATGACAGCATGCTAAGTTTTGTCAGAGCATAGAGCCGCTAACTTTAGGCAGCCAAGGTATTGGGTTCACCATGGTCAGAATAAAGATCATCAGCCTAGGGTAAGTCATAACATCAGTGCACAGCAATTAAGCAAAAATTGGACACTAGGTAAGCACAAAATAATCCATGAACCATGTGCATATAAATATGTAAATAAAATACATTGTATTGAACCTACACTATAATACTAGCTTAGCTCCAGTGTCATTTATATACAATAAATGAAATAAAATAAAAAACCAATTTAATAAGCATGATTGATTATGCAATATCAAAGGACATTTATTGCGATGTTAGCGTAGCCAAGGTGTAATTATATATACAGCTACGCTACAAACTAAAATGTCACTGCAAATCCAGATGTACTATAAGTAAAAAGGTGATGTTATGTCTATTGTAGGGTCATTGAGATGTTATAAGACCTCAAAACGACCCTAATAAAGCAGGACGTATGTTAATGGTTCAACACTTTACACTGATCCTGGGTGACTTTAACTACCCAACCACAGACTGGAAAAACTACTCACGCCAGAACACAAATGCCCAGAGGTTCCTCAATTTTATCAATGCAAATGCCTTGCAACAGCTAGTTGATACTCCCACAAGAGGTGATAATATCTTGGACTTGGTATTAACCAACATGAGTAACCACTGCAGCACCCCTACAGTATCATCCTCCCTAGTAAGATCTAACCATAAAGCGGTCACTTTCGAAGTCACCATCTCCCCTGTCCCCCTCTAGCTATGGTTAAAAAAAAACTTCTCCAAAGCTGATTGCAATCTCCTGTGGGATGGTATAAACAGCTTCACAGCCCCCGCCCCCTCTGTAGGAACTGGCACCAATGTCCAAATCTACACCAGAGTACTATACGAGCATTTATATAGATGCATGGAATCAGGAATACCTGACAGGACAAAATCTTTCTCCTCAAGGAAGAGTAAACCTGTCTAGTGGACATCTACAATAAATAAACTATATAACAAAAGGAAACAATTGCTGTCAGGACCAGGGAGGAGCAGATGCCCAATTGGAAGCAATTTCTCCTTAGCCTGAACAAGCAAATAAGAGCACTAGTGAAATCCTCTAAAGGCAACTTCGAGTCCAAATTGGTCACATCTACTGGAGACAATCATAAGGCATTCTTCACATGTGTCCGCAGCCTCAAAGGAAGCACTCAGATCTGTTCAGAACTAGTGGTCAAGAACACCACATACACAAATCCTGTAGATATAACCAATCTACTGGCTGATAGATTTTGTGAAAACTTCACCCCTCTGTCCCCCCATTAGTAAATCAGGACATCATCAGTACCTGCCCCCCACCCCTTATCTCTAGGGAACAGGTCATCACTGCCCTCTCAAAGGCAAAAAATCTAGCCCCCATGGGACTCAATAACATCCCAGGCTGCATTTTACATGAACTTAGGCATGAGCTTGCAGCACCAATAGGCACCCTATTCAACCAAAGCCTGAGTACCGGCTTTGTCCTAGCTTAGTGGAGGACAGCCACTGTCATCCCTTTACACAAAGGTGGAGCGTCCACCGAACTGGGAAATTATAGACCCATCAGCCTAACTAGCCTGATCTGCAAGGTCTTGGATCAGATTATCATGGACCTCATTAACAGAGACATTGGCAACCTCCAAACACTTGACCCCACACCGTTTGGCTTTGTCAAGGGGAGGTCATGTATGTTAAATCTGGTTGACTTCTTTGAGACAGTCACCAAAGCCATGGATGAGGGGAAGATGGTGCACAACACCTACCTTGACCTGGCCAAAGCCTTCGACACTATTCCCCACTCGGGCATAATAAATAAACTCTCTCAACTAGGCATCAATCCATATGTTACCAGATGGGTAGCAAACTGGCTTACTGATAGACCCCACCTAATCAAAATAGGGGAAGCCACCTCAAGCAGTAGATGCATAATGAGCAGCGTACCCCAGGGATTGGTCTTAGGGCCTCTATTATTCAGGATTTACTTCTCTGAGGTGCAGGCCAAAACCAGTGGGCTATGGCTGATCAAGTTTGCAGATGACTGCAAGCTGGGCAAGGTTATCAGTCCCCCAAGTGATGTGGATGTCCTCCAAGAGGGTCTCACCCAAACAAATGACTGGTGCCAGAAACATGGCCTCAAGGTGAATGCCAAAAAATGCATCATCATCATCCTCACACAATCAGTAGTGAGGGATTTGGGCATCCGGGTTTTAGCAGCCTGACTTTTGACCACCATGTTGCTTCCATTGTATGGCAAGCTTTCCCAGGGACAAAGAGGTCATAACATCCCTGTATTCTTCCTTTATAAGGCTAATTATGGAGTACAATGCCCCTTTCAGCATGTACCCCACAAGTCACATGCAGCAGCTGGACAGACCACAAAGGTTCCTCACCAGGAGAATTCAGGGCCTCAAACATCAACCCTAACCAGATAGGCTAAAAACCCTGTCCCTCTACTCAGTTTCATACGGACTCCTCAGAGGTGACCTCTGCCTGAATACAAAGCAATCTCACACCCCACCTTGATGGAACTGCTGCATAGCCACAAGTCAAGCTCCACTTGAGTAACCCATACACATGACTTCAACCTGGTCTGTGATATCAGTAGGACTTGTTGGTGGGACAGATTTGTGTCTCAGAGACTCCCCCATCTGTGGAATAGACTCCATCTTCATGTCAAGCAGAGTACCTCATTATTCCTTTTTAAGTGCAACCTGGATAATGGATGGGAAACAGAAAATACGACCCTGGGATTCTACCTGTGTCCCTGCTGAACAGGGGCTTTGACTGCTGACTTATATAAACATGAGCTAAACTCTTGGCTAGGCTTATAAGGGCCTCAGGGCCAATAGTCTAGTACATGGGTAAAATGTGCGCTGCATTGCCCTGGGGAACCACGGCTTCCTCACAGAGGCATCGTGAACTAATCTTAGCCACAAAATCATGAACTAATAAGCTTGGTTAACATGCTTATTAGTTTGTGGTTTATTCTGCGGCCGCTTATACTAGACTGAAAGAGTGCACTACAGATGGAACAAATGCACAATGTAACCAATCAGAAAGAGAGTTTATGGTCGCTTCCTGTGGTGTCAAAGTGACTGCAGGAGTTAGGGAAGTTGTTGGAGTGTCTCTCTGTTGATTAGGTTGGTGGGATGGAGGCGGTAGAGAGTAAGGGGGCTGATCCCATAGCTCACGGGGAATCACTACCGTTTGTAGGCAGAGAGAAACCACTGGCTGAGGATGATGCCAGTAAAATGAAGGATATTCCTGAGATTGTGCATAAACATAGAAAAAGAGGCCAACAAGAGCAGGGAGAAAAGGCAAAGGAGAATCCATTAAACCTAATGGATACATGCACTGTAAACTTTTACCCTGCTTGCACACTTTCTGCCAAAATGTTTACCACAACCAATGTGGCATCTTACATTGCCTTCATCGGTCGGTCCACTGAGCCAAGGAGATGCGGCAAGGCAAGGCAGACAGAGTAAGTAGTGCTGCTGCTGCAGTTCATTGCCCCCACTTCACAGTGCAGGTCTTGTTCACTTTTGGTGATGGGGTCTCTTGTTAGCCAAAGGGAAGCTTAGTCCGGTCTCTCTCTCCTGATAGTAGCATTTTGAAATGTTACCAGTCCCTTGGCTAGTGTTTAAAAAAATGGTACCGTTAAAAAACAAATTCCGCTCTGTTGTCTTGTATGGATGGTGCTTTTGTTTATTTTTTGAAAGTGACAATTTGGACATGCCATTTGTTAGCTTCTTTATTTTGGTGTTGCTGTACTGCTGTGTTTCACAAGAGCACAAGTGCTTTCTGGGTACTTGACTGAATGGAAGGCTATGTCTGGGGACCATCACCTGATAAAAGTTATATAGTTTGTCCCAGTTGCCAGTTTTGAGATTTGTTGGATAAATTAGTGGGCCATTCACACTCTTAATAAAAACCCAGAGAAGTATCAGAGTAACCCGGAAGCCTAATTAAACAGCATTGCTGTAGGTGCAGGTTTGCAGAAATGTCCATCTCCTTTAATGAACAGATGGGTCAGCTGTTGCTTTCATGAACTGGTTATGTTGAAGTGTTGGGTGGAAAATTAGTTTGTAGTTTTGATGGGTTCAGAACTGTTTGTGGCGTGGTAAACGACGGTGAGAACGGGAGTTGTGATGAATTCAAGAGACGCTTGTTTTGCAGTAAACCAGTCTAAATGATTGGTTAAGACTACACTGTTTTAATGTAAAAAGGTGCCATGAATTCTCCAGGGTCCATTCATTGTATCCTATGTGACTCTGAGCACGTCTTCTTCCTTGGGTTCCTTATTGTTAAAGCGGTGATTGCGAATTACTTTTTTGAATTGCCGTGTGATTGGGATTTTTTTCTTTTTGCAAGGCATTTATGTGAATAGCATTTAGTAGCAGTTAAAGAACAGAAAGGGCACATGGTTATAAGAGTTCCAGAAGTGACAAAGGGATCTGCTTCATAGAAATAAGTTACTATGGTGGCTTACTTTTTTGTACAAACTTGAAAGGCTTTAATTGCTTATGTATGTATGTATGCATGTATGTTTCTTTTTAAAATAAACAAAGAAGGTAAGCAGAAAAGGGTATGTATCTTGCTGAATTTTTTCTGGGCAGTCAAGGTTACTACTTTCAGAGATATGCCAAGTGCCATCATGTCTGTGGGACATTAGTTTATAAAATATGTATTTTGTTTATTAGCAGAAAATTATTAAAGGTGATATGTTGCAGATTGAACTAGTGATGTGCCCGTCTCAATTTCCCAGTTGTGTATTGATAACATTAAATGTCTACATTTATTTATCTATTGATTTGATTGATTGATTCATTGTTCCTATGACCAATGACCCAAGATGACTGGGCTTTCCCCATTGCTTTTTTTAATGGAGCTTTACTGCATTGCAGACATTCCTGCTTCCCATTTGCAAATATTAAGTAGATTCCTGCTGTACTGCAGTGGTGGTGCTGCAGTAGCGTTGTCGCCTCACACTTAGACGTTGCTCGTTCGATTCTCAGTTAGATCGTCTTCTCTGTGTCGACATGCGTGAATGGGCATTCCTTCATTAAAGGTTGTGCGTTAGGCCCGGCAAGCCAGCATGTAAAACTCTACTGCCAATCATTAGCAGACCGGAGTTCCGCTGTGGAGACCCCTAACCGGGAAAAGCCGAAAGACAGTTTTAAGTAGATTCCTACTGTTTTCTTCCTCCTGTAATCCAGAATTGCTCTTTGCCACCAGTGTCATCATTCAGACTTAGACTGTTGTGCTGTTGATCAACATCTTGCTCTTCGTTTTCCACAGTTACAACAGCCCCCTTACATGTTTATGTTTCAGTTATCAGTTTATCTATATTATAACAGAATGGTAAGAGGAACAGAATGCCTTCTCTGCCTCTGTACATCCAATCAAATGATGGGGAAGCAGCAGTCACCCCATCTCCACCCAGATCTTCCAGTTAGTTTGCAATATATAGTTTTAGATAGAATACCAATACTGCTTTCCAGCCCGGGGAGTGAACAAAGGTAAAATACACTGTCAGACAGTTCAAGAACTGACAGGACCGCAAGATAGGTGATAAGAAAAAACAAAGTTAATTAATGACTCTTAAAAGCAAAAGAATAGAAAATGCCAAAATGAAAAATAAAGCATAAAAACAACTTTTAAAATCATTATGGACATTTTCTACTCGGTATGAATTCAAGGTTTTCATCATGCAAGTCAAGATTATTAACTACCTAGAAACAAATATTCTATTTCCTATTTAGCTATTTCGCAAAGTATACTTATTAGAATTTGGCTGGGGGGGGGGGGCACCTTGGGAAAACCTGGATTCAACAAGGGAGCTGAGGATCGAAAAGGTTTGAAAACCACTTGTCTAGTAACTTCCTATGATCCTATATATATATATATACATATATATATACATATATATATATATATATATATATATATATATATATATATATATATATATATATATATGTATATATATATATATATATATATATATATACACACACACACACAAATATATATATATATAGGATCCGTACAGATGCTCGACTGCATCTTTCACCAAATCCCAATTTGGTGAGCATACTTGTTCACCGAAGCAGCACTTTCCCATAAGTATGCTTGTTGTTCCGGTCATACTACGGTGCGGTCAGGGAAAATTCCCCTTTCCCCACTATAGTGCGACCACGGAGTGAGAATATTAAAGTAGGGGGTGCAGGGGGGCTTGCCCCCTGCATTCAAGTAGATTTTGTGTTTTTTTTTAACATACTTTAATGAAAGCGCTTTTTCGATGAAAGTGCTTTTGTTAAAGTGTGTTTGGTATTCAATTAGATTTTGTGGGTTTTTTTTAACATACTTTAATGAAAGCGCTTTTTTGATGAAAGTGCTTTTGTTAAAGTGTGTTCGGTGGTAAAGGATTCGGGCTTTTCAACTTTTGTTCAAAAGTCCTAGATCCATATATATATATATATATATATATATATATATATATATATATATATATATGGTTCAGATCTTGCAGAAATTCACAATTCTTTCACTATTGTGACTGATACTACATGACTATGTTTCTCAGACTAAGTAAAATGAAAATAAAAGCAGTAGAAATGTAATAAAATGAGGTTCAGATCTTGCAGCAATTCACATTTCTCTCACTACATCTGTGAGTTATACTACAAGACTAGACTAAGGTCCCCAGACTAAATAAAATGCAAACTGAAAAATAATGCAGTAGAAATGTAATAAATTAGGCTCAAATCCTGCAGAAATTCACAATTCTTCCAACGTTGTGTCTTGTACTATAAAACTAAGGTCCCAGACCAAGTTAAATGTAATCAGAAAAATGCTGTAAAAATGTAATAAACTAGGCTCAGATCCTGCATCAGTTCACAGTTCTCTCATTATTGTGAGTTATAGTACAAGACTAAGGCCCACAGACCAAGTAAAGTGCAGACATAAAAAACAGTCGAAATGAAATAAATGAGGCTCGGAAACTGCAGCAACTCATCATTTTCCAACTACTGTGAGGGATATTACAAGACCAATACTAAGTTAAAGGAAAACTCCATCCTAGAACTAAAAAATCTGTTTGTTTTGTTATACTCTATCTTTATTTCCTGACTTATTTTAACATCTCAGTCACTCTAAGTGCATTATTTGTAATTTTAGCCTGTTTTCCACAACATGGCTACCGACGGGGCTTGATGCATCAACATGATCTTGCTCTCCCTCAACCCTTTCTCTTTCCCATAATGCCTTGTATGACTCATGCCAGACATAAGGAAGTAACTGTGAATTCCCATGCCATTGACATATAATGCGATTTGTGTGAGTCACTGTTATCTTATTTGCCTTTTGTAAAAGGACTGCTTCTTTTCTGTCTCTAATCATCCTCATTTATGTTTGGCTCAGTCCCGTCCCCATACACTACTGCAGACAAGGGAGCCCGCAGGATTTTTTGCAGGTGGGTGCAAACCCAGAGCCCCACACACTCCCCCAATGCACTGCCCCCCACGCAGTGCCCTCCCCACGCAGCCATTTCAGTAACCCATTACCTGGATATTTCTCCCCAGTTGCCATACACACATACACACTGTTCAAAACTCTATGTGCATACTGTTTTATGCTTTATTTCTATGATATTACAGATATTTTGATATAATTTACAAATTTTATAGCACAAACACTGATAGACATTTGCTAAATGAAGTAATAGTCTTACAATGAAAACAGACTTTACACTAAAACTTCTCTACCTTTGAAAGTCACATTAACTGAAACAGCATTGAAACCCACATTCAAAGAAAATGTATCTGGCCATTGGCAGGTTAAGTTTACCTTTGGGCTGTTTTCAAATCTTTGGCCCCTTGCACACATTTTAGGACCATGCAAAAGTTCTTTAATACAATCAGAAAGGTGAATCAATTCTAATATATAATAATTGAATTATATCCCTTGTATAATACAGCACCACTTGATAGAATGTATTTTAAATTTATAGTTTTGAACATTTTCCCAGTAAGCAATGAAATAAAACATATGAACCAATAATGACAAACTGCCCAATTTCATTTTCATCATAAAAGGCTACTCAAACGTCTGTCATTACAATCCACCAGTATCAGTCAATATGCACAATTTCTGCTGAAGTAAAAGTCATCTGAATAATTCTACATTATAGAGATCTGAAACTAATGGAGGTTGTTGCTAGAAAACAACTTTATATTTCAGTGTTTCATCTACAAATTCAATGCCGGATGCCCTTGAAGAATAAATTGCCTACGTTATATTAAAAAAATGGTAAGCTGGTATATTGCAATAGGGAATGGGCGGTAAGCTGAAAAACAAGTTCATAGTTATTAGGCATCTCATCCAAAGGAGGACATACTCAGGACGGCAGCACTCCACCCCCTTAAAATACAAATTTACATGATGTGGGAGTAGAACCTATAGCCCTCTATATCAAGATACAAGTATGCTACCTGCTGTGCTGCTAACAGATACATTTGGGAACCAATGCAGTTGTCCTTTGGGGTCCTTAGAGGGCTGAAGATATACTCTACATTATTTTTATCAGGCCATTTGGCATGCTATTGTATAAAAGAATGATAGCAGATAAGCAGGCTTTAGGGTAATGTCCAAGGCTAAGATAGAGAATAGTACACAGCGTGCAATAGGAAACCAAGCCTATTTTGGTGAAAGAATGTTTAGTACCGGTGTCCAGTCTGGTAAGTTCTGACAGCAGTGCTTCTGAATTTCATTATAATTATTACAACTGATTTAAAGATACATGAGAAGACTACTGGCACAGTCTAAAATTGAAACAGCTAATAATAAATGGAATACAAAAATCTTCAAAGGAAAGAAGTGAAATGAACTGTGTGATTGAAGGAGAGGTAGCAGCATTAGCTAAAATGGAAAAACCCTGAAAGTTTCTATATTAATCATATGGAATGTGTTGAAAGAAAACTTGTAGAACAGATTGAGGGATACAGTTTCCTCTAGGAAGACATGCCACCAGAACAAAATATTAAGTTTGAGAGCTCAGAGTACTGCATTTAATGTTGCATAACTCACATCTGCAAGACCATTTGCTGGAATTTCAAAATCTTGCGGGACAGTGCAGACAGACAAAGATGTTATATGAGTCAGCAGATCACAGTCAGATCACAGCTCTTATGTTACAAGGAAAACAGCTCAATTTTACATCATGCATACTAATACAGCTAAATTAGGTTGGTTTGTGCTAGAACTAGAACATAACAACAGGTGAAATGCAAATGTCAACTTCACATGGCTATACAGCTACTACTCAAAAAACAAAAAAAAAATACAAATGTCATCTATTTTAGAATACAGATCAATAGTATGATCAAAGTTGTTTTGCTATCCCTCTCCTGCAATGTCATTTTTTAACTGATGACAATGGTTACAAGCAGCAATCAGTCTGACTATTTTTTCAGTCACTTTGCTATCCCGCACTTTAGTCTTCAGTTCGCTGCATGCAGTTTGGTTATACACATATCAGTAACTGAAAAACTTATATTGCCGAAATATCTAGTCAGGTCATAACACATAAAGTGACAGCTATAAACTGCTATGATATCACGGAAATATTTTCTTTTAGTTCTGGCCAGGGGACACTTATTACAATGTCAGCTGCCTGCAATGTTCCAAGTAGCAGCCAATAATCTTATTGAAACAAATGTGAAAGAATGCTTCACAAAAAATCTCACTTCCGAACAATTATTGAATTTTGACATGCCTGCTTCTTACAGATGCTGAAGTGTTATTACAGGAAAATAATACAAATTCATGTCACATGTTGTGCTGGACACATATAAGGGTGCAGTTTTAGACAATCTTAATTTGTCAGCCAAGGATAAATTTCATACATCAGTACAAAGAAGTACAGGAAACCCATGCTTGTGCGCTCCAGCTCCCTGGCATCAGTATAAACCTATACAATACAATAAGTGCTTAATATATGCTGTCAACACACCTACCTCTCCTACATTTGTACGCGCAATCCAAATGTCCTCTGGAATTCAAATTCCCAGTAGGCACGAAAGACGGAGACGTAAACCATCGGTCGCATAGGCACAGAAGATGAAAACAGGTCGCAAACACCTGTTGCGTCTGTGCGACTGGACGGGATGCAAAGGGCATTCTTAAAAAGGAATGCCCTTTAAAAAAAAAAAATTTTTTTTTTTAAATTAAAGTACAATTAATTTCTCAGCCAGCCAGTTCCAGGGGGGTACAAGTGCACCCCCTTGCACCTGCCTGTGGGTGCTCATGACTGCAGATGTGTTAAAAATGTCACTGCACTGAGAGACCCTTTCAGAATCAATTTCTCTTGGACTATGAAAGAAAACCCTGAACAAAGGCCTGCAATTTAGTTACTTTTCTGGCTGTAGCTGGATAACTTCTAAGTATAGTGTAAAACAAGGTCTGAGCCAAACATAAATGAGGGTGATTAGAGACAAAAAAGTAACAGTCCTTTTACAGAAGGTAAAGAAGATAACAGTGACTCACACAAATCCCATTATATCTCAATTGCATGGGAATTCACAGCTACTTCCTTATGTTTGGCATGAATCATGCAAAGCATTATGGGAAAGAGAACGGGTTGACGGGGAACAAGATTACATTGATACATCAAGCCCCATTGGTAGCCATGTTGTGGAAATCAGGATAAAATTACAAATAAAACACTTAGAGTGATTCTGAGGTATTAAAAAGTGCCAAGAAGCAAAGATAGAGTGAAAAAAAAGATTTTGTTTAGTTCTGGGGTGGAGTTTACCTTTAAAAATGCAAACAGTTAACTTTTGGTTAAAAAAAGGAAAATGCAAATCACAATTCAGACTAACACCCTGAATATTGTAGTGTGTACTAGTTGAAATTAGATTATATGAAACAGAGGCTAACTCGAGCTTTAAGAATCTAATGGAAGTGCCTCACCAGTTTGAGCTATTACTGTCCAGTAGAAACAGCACTGAGCGGGGCTTGCAAATCCAATTTACAGTAGGGACGGTCCGCTAAAACGGCACCAAGTTTAAAAGTGCAACAAGAGTTGAGTGCGGAGGGAAAAAAATCAATGCAGTCAAACTCAGAGCTTTTGTATCTGAAGAGGAATGTAGGTGAATACCTTAAATAAAAAATATATCAATACCTTAAATAAGAAAATTGTTTCTCAGCTCCTTCCACTAATTAGCTATATCTAATTCCTATTTGGTCAATGAATGCAAAAGGAATATTTGCTAACTGACCCTTGCCAACAACTTTTAAGACTTAAAGGATAAAAAACTTTGCAGTAAAACTGAGTTTAAAATTCAACAAACTGTAATACAGTAATACCAAAATCAAAAAGTAATTTAAGTATTCAAACTTTAAATGTAGAAAATCCAAAAATCAATGCAATCAACAGTTTTAAACTCAAAATTCATATAGGGAATTTTTTAAATCTGTTAACTCATTACACCCAAAACACATGTTCCAAGATACCAATTCCTTGCACATTTTCCAACATTTGCTATCTGCCTGAGGAAAAATTCTATGAAGTATGCTTGGGGTATAAAATACCTCTGCATACACTTCAAGTCAAAGATCTCAAACCTTCTAGACTTTGTTGCATACTTAGGAACCAAACACATTTCCTCCTATTGCTCTCTTGTAAATTGTTTTTCTACTCTTTATCTCCTCAATCTTTTCTAAACTCTTCTAATTGATTTGTATACTTATCATGCAATATTTTATATGTCATACTAATTATTAATTTATTTTAACAGAAGCTTCTATTCTAATTTTTATCTAAAACCCCCACCAGAGCAAGTCTTTCATTTAAGATTTCCATACACATTTTCTGCCTGTCCTCTGATGTCAATACCTGGTAGTGAACGCAATATGTAGCCTGAAGTCCATACTTCTTCTTGGCCTCATCTCACTGTCTTACCTTTCCTTCTCTAGTTATTTGCCCCCGATTAACTTGGTTCCTTTGCCAATTTCCTCCAGTAAATTCCTGCCCATCTTGCCTATTTTATGTACCTTGCTTGCAGTCAGCCCTATTGGCAAAATCTCCTTTCTCCATTCTCATTTTGGATTAGTTCTTAGAATACTTTCTGCTACTTTATGAATATAATATTAAGAATGGTTGTTATTATTCTCCTTAAGGATCTGCATCCAAAATTCCACCCTTTTTATTTGTTGAACTTTTCACAGGGTTCATCATTATCCCTTTCCATTTTAAATTATAGCCTTCTGCTTATCCCTTAAATCAGGTAATCATAAACCACCTTGTTTTATTGGATGGATCAACTTATCCCACTTAACTTTTACCCTCTTCCCTTCCCAGATAAATTCCATTAACTCTTTATTATTGTCCACCAGTTCTCCTCTGGTTGATAAAACTATGCCTGACCCATATATAAAAGGGGTTAAAATATTTTCACTGCTTGTATCGTACTGTCCATATCTTTAAACAAGAGCTTGCAATTTCTCAGTTTTTGTATCATCTTTTGTTTAATCTCTTCTCGCATATCCTTAGCTGCCATAACAGAAGCCTTTTTTAACTTAAAATTGAAATGAGTCTGTATGAAGCTGGATCTGATGGGTGTTTACAATCGTTAAGAAATACAACCACCACAGCTTTCTTAGAAGATGTTGGTGCTTCCTCTCTTTTCAAAATACTGTTAAATAAAACTTTCCAGATCTTTATCACTTTCTTCCCTCCTAGCTTCCAAACTTCCACAGGAATACCATCTGTTTCTAGAGACTTTCCTGAAGACTGATTACACATCACTTTTTTATCTCATCCTCTCCTATTTTAATGTTTAGTTGTCAAGCCTCATATGCCTGTAACCTTGGCATAATTGAGTCTTCCAAAAATATTTCTATTCCTGCTCTCTCGATTTTCACATTTCACTGCTTTATACAAATTTTCATAACATTTGTGAAATGTCTCTAAAACCTCTACAGGTTTTCTGATTATTTTTGTTGTTATAGCTCCCTAAGTTTGACAACAGTCCTTTCTACTTTCTGCTGCCTAAGTCATTAAAAGTTTTGTTATTATCAGGGGGGCGTGGCCAAGGATGAACACAGGATAGCAGCAGATTTCTTCAGCTCCACCAATTTCATTACATTGACAAGAATTAATTACTTAAAAAATTAATTTTTGAAGTAATTTTCTTTCTAAATATGTTTGTTTTATATAGTTCTTGAACTATATCTAAAAAAGAAAGGAAATCTTAATAATATTCCTGTCAGAAATTACTTTGGAAATTTTCCTGTCAGTTTATCAGTCTGAAATGAGTTCCAGTAAGACAAATTCTCAAGACTCCAGCATCAAGAAAGAACTTCAGTCTCTGATAATTATAGTCCAGCAACTTACTGCTAAGATGGATAAAATGGATACTAAAATAGACACTTTCATAGAAAAACTACAAAACAAATAGACTTGTTACATATGGACCTGCAACAACAGAAGATCCAGATGACAGGCATAGAAGAAGCTGTGAATGACATGAAAAATAGAATACAAGAAGAGGAAATCAACATTGAGTTTCTGCTGAAACAAAATACACATTTACAAACAAAGCTGGATGACCTGGAAAATAGATCTAGGCGCAATAACATTAGGATTTTTGGACTGCCAGAAAATATTGAAGGTAACAATATTACTTCTTTTTTAACAACATGGCTCCCTCAAACTTTAGATTTACCAGAAGCATTCTCTTTTGGTATCGAAAGAGCACATAGATCTATAGCTAATACTAACTCTAACAAAAACTATCCTAGATCAGTTATAGTTAGATTTCTATCATCTTTTGATAAAGAGATGGTTCTTAAATCTGCTTGGGCTAAAGCTCCTGTTAAGATTAATAAAACAACTGTGCATTTTGACAATGACTGTTCTTCCATGGTATTAGCTAAAAGAAAAGTTTTTCTGCCACTAATAAGGAAGCTTAAAAAAGCACAGTTTAAAACATACCTTCTGTTTCCTGCCAAGCTTAAAATCTTCCTTCCTTCCTGATGGTCCTAAAATTTTCGATGACTTAGACTCTGCTTTACTGTTTATCAAAAAAAATAAGATTTTGGAAAAAATAGAAGAAATGGAATGGGCTAGTCCTTCGTTAAAGAGACTGGCAACTGAAACTTCGTGGAAGACTTCAGAGAAGAAGAAGAGACTAAAAAACAAATGATTTGTACTATGTTTTTTTTCTCTCTCATCATTTTATTTTATTATTAATCTTTTTAAATATAGTTCCTGCATTTCCAAGAAGCAACAAATATTTTGAAAAAGATTTAATCAAAGTTATTCTCTGTGTGCAAAGAAATGTTTTGTTTCATAACTAGTCAAAATATCTGGAGATTTAATGGCAAGCTGTGATTTAACTTGTTTCTCTTTCTGAAGAGGAAAAATAAGGTCAGTAATTTGATACATATTTTTTCCTTTAAAAGTTTATATGTTCTTCAAATGCTATTCCTAATTATACTTTCTTGATTACACTGCTTATGCTTGTTTGTAAATAATCTGTCATGCTTTAACTAATAATAATTAGAACTAAATAATAGTAAATAATATGTTTTATTTTTAATTCTATTAATATAAACAGTAAGCAACATTCTATTATATATACTTCTTATAGCTTTCTCTTACATTTTTTTTATTTCTGCCTTACACCCTTTTACTTTCTACTCTCTTTTCTTTTCTTTATTAATATATAGAAATGCTTTTGATCATATAGACACAGTAAATAATAAGATTTGCATAGGAGTTGAGTTGGGACAAAAATGTTGAGTTTTGTTACTTATTAATAATTTTGGGCTTGATTTCACTTACATAGAGTCTGTAATAACTCGTAGAATGCATTGTGAAGGTTTTGTCATGTTTAGATGCATTTACACTGCTAAATGAATGTTTGTCACTAGTTTTTAATAAGTTTCCGCCAAAATGTTAAGAGAGACAATCTGGGATGTGGGCTGTCTCATGCACAGTGTCCATGAGCTACTTCAAAAGCTTCAACTCTCAGAATTCTCACAGAGAAGCTGAAAGCAGCTGGTCTCACCTTTGACCTAGATATCACACTGACACATCACAGATACAGGAATGACACTACCTAATTATACTTTCTTGATTACACTGCTTATGCTTGTTTGTAAATAATCTGCCATGCTTTAACTAATAATAATTAGAACTAAATAATAGTAAATAATATGTTTTATTTTTAACTCTATTAATATAAACAGTAAGTAATATTCTATTGTATATACTTCTTATAGCTTTCTCTTACATTTTTTTTATTTCTGCCTTACACCCTTTTACTTTCTACTCTCTTTTCTTTTCTTTATTAATATATAGAAATACTTTTGATCATATAGACACAGTAAATAATAAGATTAGCATAGGAGTTGAGTTGGGACAAAAATGTTGAGTTTTGTTACTTATTAATAATTTTGGGCTTGATTTCACTTACATAGAGTCTGTAATAACCTGTAGAATGCATTGTGAAGGTTTTGTCATGTTTAGATGCATTTACACTGCTAAATGAATGTTTGTCACTAGTTTTTAATAAGTTTCCCACCAAAATGTTAAGAGAGACAATCTGGGATGTGGGCTGTCTCATGCACAGTGTCCATGAGCTACTTCAAAAGCTTCAACTCTCAGAATTCTCACAGAGAAGCTGAAAGCAGCTGGTCTCACCTTTGACCTAGATATCACACTGACACATCACAGATACAGGAATAGCAGATTAATAATATGTGTTAAAACCTATGTCCCAAACATATACATTACTATAACTCATTTAATTCATCTGATTGACAAGCATAAATAATTTTATAACTCTATACTGGAAGAAATTGTCATGTGATATATTTTAAAGCAGTAGTATAGCATGTTTGTAAAATCTGGTTACTAAAATGTGTTTGCTGTGCATTATTTTGTATAAAGCAGACAGATTTATTGAAGGGACAGCAATGTAAGATGGTGCTCAGTAAAGATACAACTCAGTGAGATCAGATATATATATATATATATATATGTATGTGTGTGTGTGTGTGTGTGTGTGTTTGTGTGTGTGTATATGTGCATGTGTATGTGCATGTGTGTGTGTGTGTGTGTATGTGTGTGTGTGTGTGTGTGTGTATGCATGTGTATATATATATATATATATATATATATATATATGTATATGTGTATATGTGTGTGTATGTGTGTATGTATGTATATATATATATATATATATATATGTGTGTGTGTGTGTGTGTGTGTATGTGTGTGTATGTAGATATGTATATAAATGTTTCTGAGAATCTGCTTAACTATGAAGTATGATTTATAACAATTTCTATGAATACAATATTTTATTCTATTGGCAATAATGAGTTTGAGTAAATGCTCATATACAAGCAATTCAAGTTTTTTTTTGGAAGCTGTTAACTGTATTTATATGACAGAAAATAGATGCATCCTAATATATGTAATGTCTGAATCATATTAGCCAAAGTTTTTGATTTAAATGAATGTTAGAACTTATTTTTCTCTTCTCTTGATTTCTAACATCAAGATTATTTGAATGCTATTTGAATACAAGTGTTTTATATTACATGGATGTATATAGTAGTATGAACAGTTTAAAAAAAAAAAAAAAAGAGGTTTATTTTAGTTTATATGATGCTGTTTTACCAAATGTGTAGTCTTGTCTTGCTAGATAATTGAATTGAAAACTGTTAACTTCAGTTAAATATAACTAGTATTAAATTGATAAGGTGGTAGCTGACGTACTGCTGCTTAGGGTAGGGGGTTAACTTGAGTGGTAAATACTACTCTAAGTTGGAGTTTACAACTCAGGCTGGATGCAAGGTTTAATCCTTACATTATTTTCACTTGTTCATTGTTATTTGTATATAGTTTTGACATCCACAATATATTTTGTACATTCATTGTCGCTACAAACAAAATTGAATCCTATACGAAATCCCATAAGAGATTCAATAAATACAGCTATATTTAAAGGTACACCTAAAGGAGGAGATGTAACATTACTTATCTTGTTATTTGTTATTTTGATCATAAGATTCTTAAGTTTTAAAAAGCCAAATGACATCTTTAAAAGGAATGTCTTTAAACATTAATGGATTGAATAATCCATGTAAAAGGGCAAGCCTAATAAGATACATTAATTTACATAAGGCCAACTTAGTCTTCCTACAAGAAACCCATCTCTTGCAAAAAGATATTGATAAACTAGCCACAAACAAATATACAGTATTGGTTAGTTCAGAGCACACTCAGAAAAAAGAGGAGTGGCTATTTTATGGAATAAAAGTATGCCCATTCCTAAAACCATTAAGTCTTATCAGGATGACAAAGGAATGTTTTGTATGGTTACAATACAAATTAATGGGAAGACTTACACTTTAATTAATGTATATTGGATACCTGGAATTGGTATTAATACAGTGAAACATCATCTTGATAAGATCATATCATTCTCTATGGGAGATATTATTTTAGCTGGTGACTTTAATTGTATACTACATGAAAGTGATACTACCACTATAGGAAAGAGAAGAATTACATCTAATGCAAAACATTTAAAGGATTTTGCTAATTCTTATCATTTGAATGATATTAATAATCAGATAGATTCAAAATCATTACCATACACCTTTTTTTCTAACAGATACAAAACTTATTCAAAAATAGATAGGGTCTTTATTTCTAACCAGATGGTAACAGATTTAATTAATTCCAAAATCATGTCATGTCCTATATCTGATCATAATTCAATTACTTTTGAATTCATGATAAAAAATACTCATAATGTTCAGATCAAAAGGATACCAGCATACTTAACTCAACTAAAAGACTATAAAGAATATATACTTTCAGAAGTAAAACATTTTTTAGACATAAATAACACTCCTGAAGTCTCCATTGTTTATGTTTGGGATGCCTTAAAATCATATCTATATGGAGAAAGTATCAGATGGTATAATAATAAAAGGAAATCTTGGGATAAGGAATTGTTAGATATTCAAAGTAAATTAGACTCTTATAAACATAATAATAAAGAAAATATTATGGACAAGAAAGTTATTGAAGAAATAAACAAACTAAATGAGAAATACAAAGAAATTTTAACTCATAAAGTTAAAATAACTTTAGAGAATACAAGTTTTTGTCTTATTCAATAAGCCCCAAATACTTACATAGACTTAAAAATAAAACAAAAAGGTTGAATAAACAAAACCATATCAAAGAAATCTTTTCTCTAAGGAAAAAGAAGAATGTTTCTAGTATACCAGAAATACTAGATGAATTTAGAAATCACTTTCACAAAATTAACCATAATAATATTAACATGGAACCTAAAGATAAAATAAAGGAGTTTATAACCACAAATATGAATAAAAAGCTTAATAAACAACAGATTAAACTATTGGACAAGAGTATTTCATATACAGAAGTTATTACACAAATAAATAAGCTTAAATCAAACAAAGCACCGGGTAATGATGGTATTATACCAGAGATATATAAAATCCTTTCTAAAAATACATATTAATACATAAGGTTTTTATTTTGGCCCAAACTGAGTTAATAACCCCCCCATCTTGGCAATATACATTTATTTCGCCAATTTTAAAACCTAATAAAGATCCAACTAGATGTTCTTCATATCGGCCCATCTCATTACTTAATGTTGATTATAAAATGTTTATGAATATCTTTGCTGATAGATTGAAGACAATCATTCCCGGCATTATAGATATAGATCAGACAGGCTTCATTGTAAATAGAAATACTTTTGATAATATAAGAAGAACTTTAACATTAATAGATTTTGCAAATAGGAAAAAGAAAGATTTAACACTTATTAGTCTTGATATAAGTTCAGCATTTGATTCAGTAAGTTGGGACTATCTATTTACCTTAATGAAGTGCACAAACTTCTCGGATGCATTTGTAAATCTAATTGAACATTTATACAAAGGAACGTTGGCTTATATTAAGGTAGGAACATATGTTTCACAAAAAATACCCATTCTTAAAGGTACAAAACAAGGATGTCCACTTTCTCCACTATTATTCACTTTAGTAATGGAGCCTTGGGCTAATTTGATCAGAAATAGTACTGACATAGAGGGTTTTGAAATAGATGAAAATACAACATCCAAAATTCAACTTTTTGCAGGTGATGTTCTAATTACATCAGCAGGATCTAATTCTTCTATACAGTCTCTATTTGATAACATGATGAATTTTAAAAGTATTTCTGGTTTAATATTCAATGAAGAAAAACTAAAATACTACCTATATATACGAAAAAATATTCTCATTAGTGATTTTACTAAATATGTACCCAATTCAGGTCAGATAACTTATTTAGGTATAATACTATCTAAAGATATTAAATCTATTATATATAATAATTATAATACCTGTTTTCTTAATATACAAAATCTTTTAATACCTGGAATAATATGTTTTTTTACTATGGAGGAGAGACTTACAATTATTAAAATGATAATATTCCCCAAGATTTTATACTTAATACAATCAATAATACTTCCACCTACAAAAATAATTATCAAGAAACTGAACACACTAATGTTAAATTTCTTATGGGCACCTAATAGACCTAGGATTGCATTAAAGAAACATACTAATAGCTGGTCTCAAGGGGGTATTTCTTTTCCAGACTTTAATTTATATACTATCTCTTCTATTGTAAAAGTTATTACTTTATTAATAGATCAGTCATATGTCACAAAATGGAAAGATTATTGGGAGCTAATTAGTATACACTTCATGAAAATCTCCTTAACACATAAAAATATGATTGTAAATAACTCCATGTTATGGTTACTAAAGGAATTTTGTACTTCACCTATTACACTTAAACATATGGTTTGTTACCCATTAAATATTATTATTAGTTATCATAACTTTATATTCATGCACCCTAAGTATAGGGAATGGAATTTTATTGTATTTCCTATAATGTATACTCAGGGTATGCTTTTGTCATCTACTTCTGAAGGAACTCATTTAGCTATAGATAATGATCTAAAGTACTGGTATCAGTTGATATCTGATAATAAAGTTAAAAATCTAGATATCTTAAAACAAGAATTTGATCTAAGAGAAACTTGCTGGTTAGAGGTTCAGACCTTTAGACAACATCTCATTAATAAAATAGATTTAATGTCTATAACTGTTAAATAATCTATTCCAACACTGATTGATTACTTGATATTAAATTTACAACATAAAGTTTTTGATAAAGGTAAACTTTCATACATACATAAAGTTATCAGACAAGAAACTTTTTACAGTGTAGATTCATACTGGAATTATTTCACTTCTATTAATGGGGACCCACCAAATCAACAAGATAAACAATATATATTGGAATCTGCTTATAGAACTACATCTTCCATTGTCTGGAGACTTTATACATGGAAATTTTTACATAGATCATTTATACACCTTTGATGATGAATAAAATAAATAATAAAGATAATCTATGTAAGAGATGTAATGTAGAAATTAATGCTGACTGGGCTCATATGTTTTATGACTGTATAAAATTGAAAGAATACTGGAAGTCAATTAATGAATTTTGCAGGCTTTTTTACAGATAATTTCATTATTTCTAAATCTCTTATATTATTCAACACACCTGTACCTCAAAGTGTTAAAAAGGTTAAGCTTCCCTTGTTATGGTCTATTCTAGCAGTGGCTAGGAAAATAATAACTAGAAATTGGATTTCAGATACACCTCCTTTGTTCAATGAATTTAAAAATGTTATGAATATAGTGTGCCATATGGAAATAAACACAATTAGGACTAGAACAAATAGAAAAACATCTTATTTTATTGTATGGGATAATTTACAAAATTTGTTAAAAAAATTTTAATTTCAATAGCATGGTATTTTAGTTTAATTAATTGATCTGATTGTAGTGGATGTCTTTGTAAATACTTAGTTGTTTTGTTGAATATTATAATAATACTTATTTTTAATTACTTGTATAAAATTGCTATGATATTTTTCTTATATGTTAAAACAATAAACCTGTTTTGAAAAAAAAAAGTTTTGTTATTATCTAAAAATAGTGACTTAACAGCAATCTTTCTAAACTCATACATGTTATCCAGATACACCATTATTTTCTCTTGTGCACTCTGTATTTGCAACTGTTGTTCTGTGAGATTCATTTTATTCTGCAATACTTTAACCTTTGTCAGCCCCTCTAAGTAATCCATATTACTACTTAACCATATCTCTTTCTCTATTATTTCTACCCTGTTTTAAAATTCTTTTTTTTTATCCCACTTACTAGATATAACTTCTGATGATATTTGTATCTTCCCTAATAAGTCTCAAATAATTTTCTCCACCCATTCCTTAAATTCCTCTCTTTTAAACAGGGAGGCAGGAAAGCACCAGTGTCTTATTTTTACTTCATTACCCTGGATTTTTATCTTGGGTTCATAGGTTCATAGGTGTGTACTAGGCTAATTGCCCTGGATCCTTTACAAGCCTAGCCCATAGGATTACCCTGGCATCTAGCAACCCGACCTTAGTTCCCAGTGCCTCTATTGAGTAGAACCAGTTGAGTGATCCCTGGAGTGAACTTTCTATTTCCCATCCACTCATCAAGATTTCTCTTGAAGAGGGCCAGTGAGGTGCTCTGTTTGAAGTCTATTCCATAGCATGGGCAGTCTCTGGGTTATGACCCTGTCCCTCCAGCACATTCTGTTGATTGTGGTAATGAGGTTGAGGTCTCTGGAGAGTGTGGTGCGGAGGGATTGGGATTTTTTTAGATGTAGCATTTCTAACAGAGCTGGGTCAGACATGGCTTTGTAGGTCAATCAGAGATCGCCTCTAAGTAGGTGATATGAGGCAGAGAATAGTTGGAGTTTTTTGAGTCTGTCCATATAGGACAAGTGTTTAAGGCCTAGGATCCTCTTTGTGAGGTACTTTTGTGGCCTCTCCAGTTGTTACAGGTGTCTAGTGAGGTACATGCCAAATGGGGCATTGTACTGAATTATTGGCCTAATGAGGGAAGAGTAGAGGGAGACAATGACCTCTTTCTTCCTGGATGCAAAACTCTTAGTAATGAGATGTGCCACATAGAAGGACTTTCTGACCACAGTTTCAATGTGGTGGTCGAAAGAGAGGTTGCTGTCAACCTGTGTTCTCAGGTCTCTTATAACACCTTCTGTGTTCAGTGGACTACCATTGATGTGGTAATTTATGGGAACTGAGTTTTTCCCAAAGGAGATGATGACACATTTTTTGGCATTGAGCTTAAGGCCATGGTTCTGACACCAGTTGTTGGTCTCAGTGAGGCCTTTCTGCAGGATGTCACTATCACTTGGGGAGTTAATAATAGCTCCCAACTTGCAATTGTCTGTGAACTTTGTTAGCTAGAGTCCCTTCATGTTGGCCTGGATTTCAGAGAAGTATATACCAAACAGGAGACGACCCAGGACCGTACCCTGTGGGACTCCACTCATGACCGATCAGCAGTCTGACATGGAGTCAGCTACTTTCACACTGTGGGTTCTATCTGTAAGCCAGTTTGCAACCCACCTAGTGATATAGCAGTTGATGCCTAGCTTACTGAGTTTTTCTATGATTCCAGAGTGGGGAATGGTATCAAAGGCATTGGCCAGACCAAGATAGGCTGTGTGAACCACCTTGTCTTCATTCACAGCTCTGGTGACTGACTCAACGAAGTCGACCAAGTTGAACAGGCATGATCTACCCTTCACAATACCAAACTGTGTGGGATCCAGAATTTGGGGATTCCCTATATCCTTGTTTATTAGGTCCATGATGATGTGTTCCATAGCTTTGCATATCAGACTCATTAGGCTAATGGGCCGATAGTTCCCAGGGTCTGTAGTCACTCCTCCTTTGTGGAGAGGGATGACTGTAACAGTGCGCCATTCAGTAGGGACAAAGCCTGATGTGAGGCTGTGATTGAACAGGGCACACAGGTGAGGTGCCAGTTCACTCTGTAGTTCATGTAGAACACAGCCAGGGATATTTGTCAGGTCCCATAGAAGCTGTATTCTTGGCCTTGGACAGTGCTATTTTAACCTGTGCAGTAGTAATACTGGGTGCCTGGCAATCTCTACTGTTAATGTGATAGGTCCTTTTGGGGGGAGAGAGAGGGGTAAAGCTGGCACTGAATCGGTCGGCCAGTATATTGGCAATATCTGTTGGCTCAGTATAGGAGGTACCATTGTGCAGTAGCTCAGAGCAAATCTGGGTATTGCCATGGAGATTCTTTACATAACTATAGAAGGCCTTGTGGTTGTCTTTACTATCTGCTGCAATTCTGTTTTCATAGATAGCTTTAGAGGATTTGATGAGGGATCTTGACTTTTTGTTAAGGCTAATAAGGGAGTTTTTCCAGTCTTGGGACTTCACTTTATTCCACATCAGTTTCCTCCTTCTGTTGTAGAGTTTGTTTATGGCACGGGACCACCAGACTGGCTTCCTTTTTTGGAGGAGAGTGTCTTGGTTCTATTGGGTATGGCGAGATTCATCCATTTGTGTATGTGTTCGTACAGAGCATTGGTGTATGATTCTGCAGTCATGCAACTATTCTCCAGTTGCATCCTCTGTTTTTAGGAGCCCAAATTTAGCTTTGGAGAAGTTTTTCATGGTGGTTACCTTTGCTGGGGGGGGGGGGGTGGCTTTCCAAGGTGATTCATTTGTGGTCAGATCTAACCAGGGAGGAGTTGAATACTGGTGTAGAGCAACAGTCACCCATGTTAGTAATGACCAGGTCAAGGATGTTGCTACCTCTAGTGGGGGTAAGAATGAGCAGGTCCAGGGCATTGGAATTAATGAATTCCAGGAAACGTTGGGCAAGTGTATTGGTACATGAGTAGTTTTCCCAGTTACTGGAGGGGTAGTTGAAGTTGCCCAGTATGAGAGTGTTAGGTTGGATGCTAATGGAATATGGAGTGTGAGTCTTAGGACATGGTTGGGGACTTATAGCAGCCTATGACCTGAATTGCTGTCTTACCCAATGTTAGCTGCACCTGAAGCATCTCTGATGCGTTATGTTGAGCTACCAGTCTAGAGGTGTGTGCATCTTTTATGAATATGGAAACACCACCACCTTTTGAGCTGTGGTCCAAGTTCTGGGGACGAAAGGTGTGGAATGAGCTATAGCTTGGTAGTGCAGGGGTGCTTTCTGCTGCCTTGAACCAGGTCTCTGTTACAGTGCAAATGTCGATGTTCTCCATTTTAAGGAGTGCTTCGAGCAAGTGCATTTTGAAATTTAGACTTCTAGCATTGAGCAGCATGACCCTCAGATTGCATGTGTTTGTAGCTGTTATAGTGGTAATTTGGTCTTTTGAACACCGCTAAAAAAAGGCATTATAGGGGTGGCAAGAGCCTTGACTAGTATCCAGAAGCCTAGGGTTGACAGATGCAGGCCATCTCTGGCAAAGCATCGAGGTCTGCTAATCATGTCATCCCAGGCAGACAGATGATGGATCCCCTTAGAATGACACCAGAAACTTATCTAGTTGTTGAAATCGATCATTTTCTGCTTGTACTGTGGTATCATTCTGGGTTATATTAGGATGCTGCTCAGGGCTAGGGTCATACCTGCCTGGGCTACATAATCCAAGAGCTCCTGCATGTCTCTTTTCATGTAGTCCAGGGAGGTACGTCTCAGGTTATTCACACCCACATGTACAATGACAGAGTCATATCTGTACCTTTTATTGAGGGATCTGAGTGCATGTGTTATGTGGTGGATCCTGGTACCTGACAGGCAGCTGACTGTTACTTTCTCCTTATTCAGCCTAGTGAGTGGGACATCAGTGTATCTGTGCATGATCTGAAATAGTTATTGGATGTCTGTTGAAGCTTCCAATTAAATGTAAATGTTCATGCGACATATAACTTCAATGTAGTCTAGCCTGTGCCTGTGGCTTGGGAATAATATGTAAATTCTGTCCATGTTCCTACTATTGAATTCACATATTCAGTACTTATTCTGCAATACCTAAACCTTTGTCATCCCCTTTAAGCAATTCCTATTACTTTTTAACCATATCTTTCTCTTTTATTTCTACTTAAACACCATTTTCATTTTATCCCACTCCCTAGCTATAACTAGTGAAGATGTTTCTGTCTTCCCTAATAACTCTCAAATAATTTCCATTACCAATTCCTTAAATTCCTCTACTTTAACAGGTAAGTGGGAAAGCACCAGTGTCTCATTTTTACTTCATTATCCTGCATTTTTATCTTAGTTTCTTATTGGTACATGGTATGAAATAGTTATTGGATGTGTGTTGAAGCTTTCAATTAAATTGCAAATGCTCATGTGAAATATAATTCTATCAAGTCTTGCCAGTTATTGCACCTTGGGGAACAGTATAAAAATTCTGTCAACTTCCAAGATGGCTGCACAGTGATTAAAAACTCAATTTCACCTCTCCCAGTATGAAATCAGAAACTGAAAAAGTGCCATTGAAACTGTTTTTTGGGTAAAAAATCAGTTACTGCCTGGTAAGTACATTGTCTGAACATCAACAAAGAAGAAATTTAGAGAACCTGAAAGAAAATCAATCAGAAATGGTGAAGAGAAAACACTGTCTTGGAAGAATTCTGTAGCTATTCAGAAAAAGCAGTTCAAGTTTCAGCTTAGGTTTAAGAGATGGCTTCTAGTCATTTAGAGGATAAATAAATAAATAAATAAATAAATCAAGTGTAGTCAGTACAAATCTTTGAAGGAATATATCAGCTCAACAAAAGGCTGGAAAATTGTAGAAGCTTTAACTAGTTGTTTAGATGAACTGATAAAACTGCAAACATCATAAGTTAAAATGAATAAAAAAGCTGGGTATGAGGCTTCTCAGGAAGAGCTACTTCAAAAAATAATAGTGTTAGAAGATAAAGCACACAGAGAAAACCTGAGATTTTCTGCTGTAGCAGAGAAACTAGACCATTTTCTGGGGAGCTTCTGAACCCTTATCTTTCCTCTTCCTCCTGTGTTGGATAAGCTTTGATGATCAGCAAAAATAGCCAAAGGATACTGCAACAGTGATGAATGTGAACTTCTACTGTTAAGATGTGTGCAACTTACACAACTGTAGTTTCTCCCCTTCTAGAAAGTTAGAAGTATGACAGGCCTTCAAGGCTTCATCCCCAGTGATATGTAGAAAAATTGCATACTATACCTTTTCAGGCTTCTCAACTATACTGTTGTCAGTGCAGAATAAGTAACATTTCTGGATCCAAAGCTTCTGGTTTTCTGTTGAATTGCCTTGCAGTGAGAAAATTCTTGATGGTTGCAGCTGGGCCATTTTTTCTTACTTCAAATGATATATTTTTTGTAAGACATAAACTGTGGACAAATATATTTCTGCACTTATGACAGCATATAATGTTTGGATGTTAGAATACTCCATAAACAAGGACAGACAGTGTGGATGTGTTACTAGCCTGCATGAGATTGTTTCTAGAAAGTGTACTGTATGGTATGCAACATCCAATGATTAGAGATTAGCATATGTAAAGGTACGTGTACTCCATATAGAGCCATGCCCTGATATAATTGCCATCCCCATGCCAGTGTGTGAACACACTTCAAGTGTAGGTAATGCAGCACACTCTCATCTGTGTTCATCTGTACATAAACACAACATTACACAGTCAGTGCTGCATGCATACCCTTCTCAAAGTATATTATTATTGGATCTCTCAGACATATTGTAGCTGTGCTGGTGCATGCATTAGGTGATTTACACACATCCAGCTTAAGCTGAAGTTCACTTTACAGTATTAGATCAAAATGTTTTGGTCCCAAGCTGGAAGCTGTTTGAATAATTGCAAGGAAATGTGTTCTACCAGCATAAGACAACAAAAACAACATGCTCTATACCTATCCATGTGTGAGCAATAACTTATATATGAGTGTGTGTGTGTGTGTGTGTGTATTTATATTTATATATATATATATATATATATATATGCTCTTTCATATATATTTGCTTGAACGTATATATGGAAACTTAAACATTTATATACTCTTATTCAGTTGTGAAATATCTTGCAATGCTCTATCAGGTTCTTATCCACTCTCATTGTATAATATTTTGTACACTTGTATTTTCAACCAAACTAGGTAATATCCTCTTATTGCATACTAACTGCTGTAAAGTCTACAATCTGCTTGCTACTACTCTGTAATGTCTCTTTTGTAAAATTTTCTTCTCTCTGTAAACTTAAGGAGTTTTTCTCCCAGGGCTCTGCTGAAAACAGACACTTGTTGTCCAGTCGGACTATCTTGGCAAACAAATGTTTGCTTAGAGAAAAACAGCTCTTGTACTCACTTTCCTCACTTACCTAGAGGAAAATAGTTTTTTATTCAGGCATGTCCAAGGGTCAGCTCCCAGTGTTCTCTCCTGTCTATCTGATGAATCTGGGCATCTTGGGCAATGTAGAAATTGCCTCATGTACACAGACAACCCTCTCCTCCTACCACCCAACATTACAACCTGTGAGAGATGCACTTATCTAGCCAAACTGGAGGTAAAGCTGTCTCCAATCAAGACTGAACTTGACAGTCAAGAGGAGAAGGTAAACACTTGCACCACACCACACTCATCACATAGTCTCACTAAATCTGCACCACCGAAATCCACACATAGAAACACAAAAACATTCGTGGAGGCTCTCAATAATAATCTGCTCAAGTAACAGAGACCTCCAAGACAGAAATGCAAGCAACCTCCTCCCCCCAACACAACCCAAATGACACATAGCCCGCAGACTCAGTGTGCCACTCAACCACAGCCAATAAGGCAAAAAAACGTACCCAACACACTAGTCATAGGTGACTCTATAGTCAGGCACACTGTTGTCCCACTAACCAGGCTAAACAAGGAGAAGGTTACTGTCAGCTGCCAGGATCCACCACATAACCCATGCACTCAGGTCACTCCACAACAAGTACAAATATGACTCTGTCATTGTCCATGTTGATGTGAACAACCTGAGATGTACCTCCCTGGGCTACATGAAAAGAGACATGGAAGAGCTCTCTGATCTTGTAGTCCAGGCAGGTATGACCCTAGCCCTGAGTAGCATTCTGCCATCACCCAGAATGATGCCACAGTACAAGGACAAAATGATTGACTTCAACAATTAGCTAAGCTTCTGGTGCCATTCTAAAGGGATCCAGTATCTGTCTGCCTGGGATGACATGGTCGACAGACCATGATGCTTTGCCAGAGATGGCCTGCACCTGTCACCCCTGGGATTCTGGATACTGGCTAAGGTTCTTGCCAAATATAGTGCCTTTTTTAGGCAAGGTTCAAATGATAAATTCACCATCGTAACAGGAACAGGCAACCAAAAACTGAGGGTGATGCTACTCAATGCTAGAAGTCTAAATCTCAAAATGCACTCACTCGAGGCACTCCTTAAAATGGAGAACATCGATATCTGTGCAGTGAATGCGACCTGGTTCAAGGCTCCAGAGAGCACCCCTGCGCTACCAGGCTATAACTCATACCACACTTTTTGGCCATGTAACCTGGACTGGAACACCAAAGGCGGAGGTGTGTCCATATTCATTAAGGATATCCACACCTCCAGGCTAGTTGCTCAGCATAATGCAGCCGAGGTTATCCAAGTGCAACTAACTCTGGGCAAAACTGCAATCCAAATTGTAGCTTGCTACAGATCACCCACCATGCCCCAGGATTTCCACTCCTCTTTTCTTGATGTACTGGAAAATATTAGGGTTCAACCAAACACCCTAATAATGGGGGATTTCAACTACCCCACAATTAACTGGGAAAACTACTCATGTACCAACTCCTTCGCTCAACGCTTTCTGGAATTCATAAACTCCAATATCCTGGATCAACTTATCCACACCCCCACCAGGGGCAACAACATCCTAGATCTAGTCATTACCAACATGAGTGACCAGTGTTCCACACCTGAAGTCAACGCCTCATTGGTCCGATCTGCCCATAAGCTAATTACCCTAGATATCCACATCCTGCCCCCACCCCCCATTAAGGAAACCATGGTAAAAAATTTCTCCAAAGCCAACTTCATGCTTCTTAAGACAGAAGTGGTGAACTTCATGACACCCATGCAGATGGACAATACAGTTACAACTACTGAATCCTACCCAACTGCACTTTATAAGAACTTACATGAGTGCATGGATCGTGCTATCCCAAACAGAACCAAGACACTATCCTCCAAAAAAAGAAAGCCAATCTGGTGGTCCCCTACCATAATCAAACTGTACAACAGAAGGAAGAAACTGTTTCAAAAGAGAGTAAAATCCCATGAGTGGAAGAGCTCCCTGGTCAGCTTCAGTAAGAAGCTGTGATCTCTGATAAAATCCTCTAAAGCTAGTTACGAAAACAAAATCGCCACTGAGTCTAAAGACAACCACAAAGCATTCTATAGCAATTTCAAGAATCTCAATGGCAACACTCAGATCTGCTCTGAGTTACAGCACAATGGCACTAAATATATAGACCCAACTGATATTGCCAACATCCTGGCAGATAGGTTCAGTGCTAACTTTACCCCCTCTCACCCCCTAAAGAGCCCATCTCTATAATGGAAGAATGCAAATTTCCTGTAATCACGGCTGCACAAGTAAAAAACACACTCTCCAAAGCCAAGAACACAGCATCCATGGGACCAGACAACATCCCAGGCTGCGTTCTACATGCACTACAGAACAAACTGGCACCCCACCTAAGTACCATGTTCAATCATAGCCTCACCTCAGGCTTTGTGCCTGCTGAATGGTGCACAGCGAAGGTTATCCCACTCCACAAGGGGGGAGCCACCACAGACCCTGGGAACTACCACCCCATTAGCCTGACGAGCCTGGTCTGCAAGGCCATGGAACATATTATCATGGAACTTATAAACAAAGACAATGGTAATCTCCAAACTCTGGACCCCACCCTGTTTGGGTTTGTAAAAGGCAGATCATGTCTCCTAAACCTGATAGACTTCTTTGAAGCAGTCACCAAAGCTGTAGACAAGGGCAAGGTGGTTCACACAGCCTATTTAGATCTTACCAAGGCTTTCAACACCATCCTCCACTCTGGAATTATAGAGAAACTCACTAAACTAGGTATAAATCCCTATGTCACAAGATGGGCTGCCAACTGGCTCACTGACAGAACCCACACTGTGAAAGTAGCAGACTCCAAATCCAACTTCAGACTAGTGACAAGTGGAGTACCACAGGGTTCAGTCCTGGGTCTTCTGTTTGGTATCTACTTCTCTGAAGTACAGGATAACAAAGAAGGTCTTTGGCTAATGAAGTTCGCAGATGACTGCAAACTAGGAGCCATAATCGAAACTCCTAACGATGTGGACATCCTACAAAAGGGGCTCACTGAGACAAATGCCTGGTGTCAAAGCCATGGCCTCAAGCTCAATGCCAAAAAGTGCATTGTCATCCCCTTTGATAAAAACTCTGTACCCATGAACTACAACATAGGCGGTAGTATACTTAACACCGAAAGTGTGATAAGAGACCTTTGGACACAGGTGGACATTAGTCTCTCTTTTAATAACCACATCGCCACAGTAGTCAGGAAATCCTTCTACGTGGCACACATCATCATAAAAAGTTTCTCATCCAGAAAAAAAGAGGTCATTGTTCCCCTCTACTCATCACTCATTAGACCCATTATAGAGTACAGTGCCCCTTTTGGTATGTACCTCACAAGACATCTACAACAACTGGAAAGGCCACAGAAATACCTCACAAAGAGGATTACCAGCCTCAAACAGATGCCCTCATGACCGTCTCAAAAAACTCCAGCTTTACTCCGTCGCATATCGCCTACTCAGAGGTGATCTCTGCCTAACATACAAAGCTATGTCAAACCCAGAGCTGTTGGGCATGCTCCACTTAAAGAAATCCCAATCCCTACGAGCTACACGCTCTAGGGACCTAAACCTTGTCACCACAATAAACAGAACATGCCGGAGGGATAGATTCCTGTCCCGGAGACTTCCCATACTCTGGAATAAACTACCTATCTATATCAAACAAAGCTCCTCATTAGCACTCTTCAAGAAAAATCTTGATGATTGGATGGGAAATGGGAAATTCACCCCGGGGATCACCTCTGTGGCTCTGCTCGACAGTGGCACAGGAAAATAATTTTCTTGGGTGGCAAAAGCCAGGGTACCTTTTTGGCTGAGCTTGTATAGGCCCCAGGGCCGATAGCCTAGTGTACCTACCTATGAACCTATGAAAATAAATAAATAAGTGAATGGATTTACTCCATTCACTTACACTGGTTGTGTGGTGTCTGTTTTTGCCAATATTGGCTGTCAGTGGGGTAAGGAAATTTTTTCTTCTTCTTCTTCTCCCCACTGTTGTATGATCTTGGAGATGGTTTATATATTAATAGCAGGGGTGAAGGGATGGAGAGGGGCTTGCTCCCCTGCTGAAACATTTTTTAGGTATTTTTTTTTTTTTTCCAAAGCAAAAACATGTATCAAACGGAGGTACAGCAGAAAGAGTAAATTATTGCACAAAGTGCTTTCGTCCCTCTGAACAGGGGACTTCAGAGAGCATTTTACAGGCATGTATTTCACCTTTGGTGGTTTCTGTGGTTTTTTGTTTGGTTGGATGTAACCCTGTGCTTTCAAGGTTTTCTTGTTCAGTGCATTCCTGCACAGTGTAGTCTGCATGTGACTAATAATATAGATCTCATTAAGCATCACTTTAGCCTTTGACATTTGATGTCACTGGTCCAGTAGAAGGTGTGTATCATACCTTGGGATCTGTCTTACAGTTGCTCTGTAGTTCCATGTATATAGCCACAGTAGGACCATTTAATTCCCATAGTACAGAGCATGTACCGTTGATTTGGTGGCTGTGATATATCAACACCTGCAACTGTAGCAATGTGTATAACATTGGTGTTCCGTTGTGGTGTGTAGCAAATGCAAAATGTATCATGCATTGTGTATTATCACTTTTCACCTTATAGGGTGCATTTTGCTTGCTGGCTTATGTAGTTGACAGGTGGTGCACTAACAGAGTCTATTGTACATAGTATTCTGTGTATAGGTTCATAGGTAGGTACTAAGCTATCTGCCCGAAGACATTTATAAGCCTAGCCAGAATGTGTTGGCTTTTGCCTCCCCTTAGATTAGTTCCCTGTGCCTATGTCCTGCAGAGCCACTGAAGTGATCCCCGGGGTAAACTTTCTGTTTCCCACCCACTCGTCAAGGTTTCTCTTGAAGAGTGTTAGTAAGGAGCTATGCCTAATGTAGATTGGAATCTTGTTCCAAAGTATGGGAAGTCTCTGGGACAGGAATCTATCCCTCCAGCATGTCCTGTTTATTGTTGTGGTGAGGTTTTGATCCCTAGAGCATGTGGCTCGAGGGGATATGGTTTTCTTTAAGTGGAGCATGTCCATCAATTCTGGGTTGGACATAGCCTTGTATGTCAGGCAGAGATCACCTCTGAGTAGGCGATGCAACTGAGTACAGCTGGAGTTTCTTCAGTCGAGCTGCATAGAGCATCTGTTTGAGGCCAGTGATCCTCTTGGTGAGGTACTTCTGTGGTCTTTCCAGCTGTTGCAGGTGTCTTTTAAGGTACATCCCAAATGAGACGTTGTACTCTATGATGGGTCTGATGAGTGATGAGTAGAGGGGAACAATGACCTCTTTTGATCTGGATGTGAACCCTTTTGTGATTAGGTGGGCCACATAGAAGGATTTTCTAACCACTTTGGCAATGTGATTATCAAAGGAGAGATTACTATCTACTTGGGTCCCCAGATCCCTTATTACATCTTCCATATTTAGGGGACTACCACCTATGTGGTAGTTTGTGGGTACTTTGTTTTTTCAAAGGGGATGACTATGCACTTTTTGGCATTTAGCTTGAGGCCATGATTTTGACAACAGGTATCCATCTCAGTGAGACCTTTCTGGAGGTTGTCTGTGTCAGCTGGAGAGTCAATTATAGCCCCTAGTTTTCAGTCATCTGCGAACTTGGTCAGCCATAGTTCTCCTGTGCTTGCCTGTACCTCTGAGAAGTATATGCCGAACAGGAGGGGTCCTAGGACTGAGTATTGGGGAACGCCACTTGTAACCGGTTTAGAGTCAGACCTAGCTCCCGCAACTGTCACCATGTGGGTTCTGTCCGTGAGCCAGTTGGCAACCCATCTTGTGACGTAGGGGTTTATATTCAGGCTGGTGAGCTTGTCTATAATGCCAGAATGGGGAATGGTGTTGAAGGCCTTTGCGAGGTCTTGGTAGGCTATGTGTACCACCTTTCCCTCATCTATAGCCTTGGTAACTGTCTCAAAGAAGTCCATCAGGTTTAGGAGGTATGTTTGTGAATTGCATGTAGCACATCAGGGCCAAATATTAGTAACTACTACCCGAGTAATCCACTGTGACATTGGAAGTAATGTTGCATGTTGCAGGGAATACTGAATGCCATTTTGTGTTATAGGTGTAAGGATAAAGCTATTGTAGGTATATATTGGGAAGAATGGCATAAGTACTGCAAATATCCCAAATTTTTGTATGGTAACATTGAAAGACGTACTACTTTATGATGTTTTTAGACAAACAGGACAGCTGTTAAGATTACTAGTCATTGAAATGTCTGAGCCAAGCCAGTTGAAAGTTGTTGTGGTGAACCTAATGTGGGACACTGATGGTCCAGGTATGTGCCATGTTAGTATTGTACTTTGAGTCATGCAGACCTTCCACTGCACTCTAGTTTTCTGGATCCAGTTTTATTGTTTCATTATGTTGATGGCGTCTCACTTGTCTTGCACATGGAATTCACATTGTGCTTTGTTTTTTATATGCTAGTCCAATTAATAATGATGTATTTAGGTATTTGTTGTGAAAGGATATATCTTGCCTTGTGAGGAGGTCCTTATTTTTCTCAACAGGGAAATTGAACTTCACAGTAGGACATGCAAAATATTGCCATAGCAGTATCACAGATTGAGAAAACATTGACAGAAACTGACATTAGAACTAAACTGACTTGCATAGCTACATTGTAATGGATGTATATGCTTTACAAGCCAGACCTTGATAGCTGGGCCACATGTTCATTGGATTTCTGAATTAGGAACCCAGGCAAGTTGCTGCTACATCCATGCTGAGGCTGGTATGCTTGTGAAGCAATGTTGACAACACCACCAGGATTTGGCATTGATGTAACCTTGACATCTGTTTGATTGAAGTTTATGTCTGCATGATGGCCGTTGTACAGGGTGAGCATGTTGATTTGACATTTTATTGGTCCTCATCATACAAACGACACATGCTGTATCATTAAATTATATGTGACGCAAAGGCAAATACTGTAGAGATGGCATTGCAGTTTTGTCTTTGTGATGCCAATATACTGATGAACTTCATATAATGACTTTACGGTCTCATGGTACATTGCAAATCATAAACCTTCAGAGACTTACTTGAATGCATTTAAGACAGCAGTGGCTACAGAGAAATATGTGCTGCCCATGATTGGCATATGGTGGACAAACTGCCCTTTATTCTGCTGCCACCTTTTATTGGCACTACACATGATATGGGCAAACTAACAAACTACTGTTAATAGTAACTGCTACAAGAGTGACCAAGTTACCTACTGATTGTGGTACACTTACAATAGGCAGGTTGAACTTAGATTGGTGGTACTGTTGCTTAAATACATAGAATGTGTGACTGCCTTCATCTGGTAAGTACACATTACTTGAGCAGTATCATCAGGGGCAATACATGTACCATCAGTTCCTTGTTCACCTAACTCTGTTTGCTTTTGTGGTTTTCTGGCACATAAGGAAACAGCTGACATGGGTTCAGGTAATGGCCATGCTGCTAAATGTATGTAAGTGGTTATAGGTGCCATAAGTCTTAACTGTCCAGTTCTTTGCAGAATGCCCAGATTTCTGCTTCATATTTTTAAAATGTTCTTTATAAAAATTGTTTTCTGGCAAATCATTGAGGACTGAAGTCACTTAATAATTACAGGGATTTGGGTTGGAGACTTCATATCTTTCAGAAAATGTATGCTAATACAAAACATATTACTCTAGCAACTTTCTAAGCTTATACAAGGAATATTTAAAACCTGTCCCTAATTTTGGGCCTTTCATCCCCACCCCTTACTTTTGGCTTTGTCCAGCTTTCTTCAGCTAAGAGCATGAGAGATATGACAGCTGCTCATCCATCACAAGAAAGGGAGGCAGACTTGGCTGCTTGTTCAACTGGGACTTAGTTGATAATTTGCAGTATAACAGCAGGATAAAACCCAGGGGGATGTGGGAGGGCAAATAATGCATTAACTTGTAGCTGGGAATGTAGTGTATATGTTGAAAGACATACACCACTGGGCCCAGCATTCCATGACTTATTACAGCAGGGGCCTATTTGTAGTTGGGGGGAATATAGTGGCTTCAGCATAATATGTCTTCTCCATCTGAATGGTAGCCCACCATTGTCTATCTGTCAATCCCACTGTAGCTGATTGATGGGAGGATGAAGGAGCCAGTCATGGGGGAAAGTAACTGTCAGGGAGGAAGAGAAAAGACATTGAAAGATAGATAATTATGCATGATTTGTTTTGCTGTGTTTCCATATCATACTACCTATGTGATTGTCTATAATTATAGAGTACTGTTACACTGTTTTCTTGTACTGAGATGTATATGATTTATGGCCCAGATTTTAGTGTGTTGCCTTGCTCCACACTTTATGCGAAGTATGTGCTCATATGACAGAATTTCTGGGTTACGTCCAAGCATGCCTGTTCATGCTGCATGTGCTCTTTTCTGAGTCATGTAATTTATGCCAAAATAAAATATGAATATTTGAATCAAAACTTAATCATTAACATATGGCTAAGTGGTAATATGACTGGACTTAGTTAAACTGTTTGTAAGGTTTACACTTCCAGACAAACCTAAATTCTGCAGAATTAGCCTGTCTCATTTCCCTCATCAGAAATACTTAATTTGCCCTATTAAACTAATCTTTAACTTTATTGGGAAAGTCAGATGTATTTCTGTGAAGTACTGAAATGGGTAAGTTTAAAATTTATGACAGAAGTATTTTGGCAGGCATAAACCACATTTCTTCAACCCTACACATATGCATATGATCCTGAGATATGTTCCCATTTATTTTTTTAATTATTTGAAAGATAAAAAAATGTATGTGTTGAGCGTGCCATGACCACGAAATGTTTATTAGTTTGAGAAACTTGGGATTATTCTGAGATTTGGTTCCAAGGATGTCAAATAGTTCATTTGCATCCATCTTCCTAAGTAAGAATATATTTTAAAAAGTCTGAAGAAATTTAAATCTGCTATCCAAGCAGATCAATAGCATTTAGAATTCCATCTGTGTTCTAACCTTAGTATGGAGATATAATTTAAATCACAGATTTGCCAAATGAGATAAATGGGTTATGAAACTAATTATGTTTCAGAATTGTACCACTAAGTTTAATGATTTGTAGACATTCTACAGTTAATTTTTTTAAAACCAGCATGTTTCCTGTGCCATATGCAGCTCTGACTGAATGCTAGTACTTATCACAGATTTTAATAATAAGCTAGTATAAAACTGAAATATCCAGCAATAGCCCTTCATTATGGGTGCAGTGGTTGGTTTACCATGTCTAATAAACATAATTTGGCATCTTTTTCTGGAGGTTCCTGCAACCGAGGACAAATAACTGCTTGTGACAGTATCCATCCCGAAACACACCAAATACGTAAACATGCTTTATGCCCACCTTTCTGCTGTTTGTTAACACAGTCTTGCCATTACTAGTAAAAAGTTTTACAGTCTTCCCTAAGTAGTAGGGTTTTGGTTCCAGTCAGATTCTCTATCACTTTGAGACACTTAAGACTTGAGAGAGGTGCAACTCTGTCTTCCTCCCTGAGGGTACATCATTTTTCTCCTGCCTACTCAAGTTCTTTATTACCTAGCCTGATTATTATAGGCTCATAGGTAAGTACTATGCTAGTTGCCCTTGTGGACCATTGTAAGCCTAGCCATTTTCCTTTTTTGTGTTCAAATTAACCCATCTCATTTGGTTAGAGATTGGCCTTACCTATCCCATGATCAATAATTGTATATTATCCCTAATGAGAATAACTGGAATCATGCCATAGATAATTTGAGGGGACCCATGCATGGGATAAAGCATTTAATAGTACAGGGGCAGTCCTGGGGATAAATTTCCTGTTTCCCATCTATAGATCTAAGTTGCACTTGAAACCTGTCCCTCCAAATCAATCTGTTGGTATTGCAGAAGCGGTTTAGATTCCTAGGCTGAGTATTTCTGATATCGTTTGACTTGTTACTGTACAGTAAATCCATCAGTAATGGGTCAGAGGATGCCTTGTATGCCACACACAAGTAATCTCTTAGCAGTCTGCAGGATACTGAGTATAGTATCAGAGCTCTGAGTCTGTCCATGTAGGACATGTTTAGGTCTTGTATCCTTTTAGTAAGGTATCTTTGTGGGTGTTTCATTTGTTGCATGTGTATGAACATATATATATGTCGAGGAGGACATTATATTAAATGATTGGCCTAATGAGAGTTGAATAAAGGGGGACAATGAACTGAATCGACTCTTAGGGGCATATTGTCAAATGTGGTAGTTCTCTGGGGTAGATGATTTCCCAAATGATACAATAATGCCTTTTTTGGCATTTAGTTTCAAACCATGATTTTGACACCAATTATTTATTTTGGGCAAACCTTCCTGCTGGATGGTTAAGTCAATTAGAGATTCGGTGGTTGCTCCTAGTCATCCGAAGCCCTTGGTATTGGCTTTTACTTCAGAAAAGTGGATACCAAACAGGAGAGGTCCCAGCACAAAACCCTGGTGGACTCCATTGTGAGTGGTCTCTTGTGGAGGTAAATTCTCCAGTTTTGATTATCTGCATCCTATCCGTGAGCCAGTTGACATTCCAGCGGGTGACATAGGTTCATAGGTAGGTACTAGGCTTTTGGCCCAAGGGCCTACTTAAGCCTAGTTAACAAGGTTCCCTGGCTTATGCCACCCAAGAAGGTTATTTTCCTGTGCCACTGTCGAGCAGAGACACAGAAGTGATCCCCAAGGTGTATTTCCTATTTCCCATCCACTCATCAAGATTTTTCTTCAAGAGTGCTAATGAAGAACTTTGGTTGACATAGATGGGTAGCCTGTTCCAGAGTATGGGAAGTCTCTTGGACAGGAATCTATCCCTCCAGCATGTCCTGTTTATTGTGGTGACAAGGTTTAGGTCCCTAGAGCATGTAGCTCGGAGGGATTGGGATTTCTTTAGGTGTAGCATGTCCAACAGCTCTGAGTTTGACATAGCTTTATATGTTAGGCAGAGATCACCTCGGAGTAGGCAATATGCTACGGAGTAAAGCTGGAGTTTTTTGACGTGGCCAGTGTGGGGCATTTGTTTGAGGCCAGTAATCCTCTTTGTGAGGTACTTCTGTAGCCTTTCCAGCTGCTGCAGATGTCTTGTGAGGTACATTCCAAAAGGGGCGTTGTACTCTAATGGGTCTAATGAGTGTCGAGTAGAGGGGAACAATGACCTCTTTTTTTCCTGGATGAGAACCCTTTTATGATGAGGTGTGCCATGTAGAAGGACTTCCTGACTGCTGTGGCGATGTGACTATCAAAGGAGAGACTACTGTCCACCTGGGTCCCAAGGTCTCTTATCACACATTCAGTGTTAAGTAGATTGCTGCCTATGTGGTAGTTCATGGGTACAGAGTTTTTACCAAAGGGGATGACACTGCACTTTTTGGCATTGAGCTTGAGGCCATGGCTCTGACACCAGGCATCTGTCTCAGTGAGGCCCTTCTGTAGGATGTTCACATCATTTGGGGACTTGCCTATGGCTCCTAGTTTGCAGTCATCTGCGAACTTCATTAGCCAGAGGCCTTCTGTGTTAGCCTGTACTTCAGAGAAGTAGATACCAAACAGGAGAGGTCCCAGGATGGAACCCTGTGGTACTCCACTTGTCACTGCTTTGAGGTCAGATTTGGAGTCTGCAACTTTTACAGTGTGGGTTCTGTCAGTGAGCCAGTTGGCAACCCATCTTGTGATGTAGAGATTTATCTGTAGTTTAGTGAGTTTAGCTATAATTCCAGAATGGAGGATGGCGTCGAAAGCCTTGGCGAGGTCAAGATAGGCTGTGTGAACCACCTTACCCTTATCTACGGCTTTGCTGACTGTCTCAAAGAAGTTGATCAGGTTCAGGAGGCATGATCTGCCTTTCACAAACCCGAACTGGGTGGGATCCAGAGTTTGGAGGTTACCAATGTCTTTGTTTATGAGTTCCATGATGATACGTTCCATGGCCTTGCAGACCAGGCTCGTCAGGCTAATAGGTCGATAGTTCCCGGGATCAGTGGTGGCTCCCCCTTTGTGGAGTGGGATAACTGTTGCTGTGTGCCATTCAGAGGGCACAAAGCCTGATGCAAGGCTATTATTGAACATGGTGCTTAAGTGGGGAGCCAGTTCGTTCTGAGGTTCATGTAAAACACAGCCTGGGATATTGTCTGGTCCCATGGATGCTGTGTTTTTGGCTTTAGAGAGTGCAGCTTATATCTGTGTAGTTGTGATTACAGGGACTCCGCATTCTTCCTGTATAGATATGGGCCCTTTAGGGGGTGAGAGGGGGATAAAGTTAGCACTGAACCTATCTGCCAGGATGATGCCAGGATCAGTTGGTTCTGTTATTTAGTGCCTTTTTGCTGTAACTCAGAGCAGATCTGGGTGTTGCCATCGAGATTCTTGACATAGCTATAGAATGCTTTGTGGTTGTCCTTGGAATTAGTGGTGATTTTGTTTTCGTAGCTAGCTTTGGAGGATCTTATAAGGGATCTCAGCTTCTAACTGAGGCTGACCAGAAAGCTCCTCCACTCATGGGATTTCTTCCTTCTGTTGTACAGTTTGTTTATGGCAGGGGACCACCAGATTGGCTTCCTTTTTTTGGAGGATAGAGTCTTGGTTCTGTTTGGGATAGCACGATAAAGTGCACTCGTGCAAGTGCTTATAGAGTGCATTTGTGTAGGATTCAGCAGTTGTAACTGTATTGTCCATCTGCATGGGTGTCATGAAGTTCACCACTTCTGTCTTAAGAAGCATGAAGTTGGCTTTGGAGAAATTTTTTACTGTGGTTTCCTTAATGGGGATGGGGGTGGGATGTGGATATCAAGGGTGATTAGCTTATGGTCAGATCGGCCCAACAAGGAGTTGACTTCAGGTGTGGAACACCGGTCACTCATGTTGGTAATGACTAGGTCTAGGATATTGTTGCCCCTGGTGGGGGTATGGATAAGTTGATCTAGGGCATTGGAGTTTATGAATTCCAGAAAGCGTTGCACTAAGGAGTTGGTACACGAGTAGTTTTCCCAGTTAATGGTGGGATAGTTGAAGTCCCTCATTATTAGGGTGTTTGGTTGAACCCTAATATTTTCCAGTACATCAAGAAAAGAGGAGTGGGAATCCTGGGGCATGGTGGGTGATCTGTAGCAAGCTACAATTTGGATTGCAATTTTGCACAGAGTTAGTTGCACTTGGATAACCTCGGATGCGTTATGCTGAGCAACTAGCCTAGAGGTATGGATATCCTTAATGAATATGGACACACCTCTGCCTTTGGTGTTTCGGTCCAGGTTACATGGCCGAAAAGTGTGGTATGAGTTATAGCCTGGTAGTGCCGGGGTGCTCTCTAGAGCCTTGAACCAGGTCTCAGTCACTGCACAGATATTGATGTTCTCCATTTTAAGGAGTGCCTCAAGTGAGTGCATTTTGAGACTTAGACTTCTAGCATTGAGTAGCATTACCCTCAGTTTTTGCTTGCCTGTTCCTGTTATGGTGGTGAATTTGTTATTTGAACCCTGCCTAAAAAAGGCACTATAGGGGCAGCAAGACCCTTAGCCAGTATCCGGCTTTTACTTCAGAAAAGTAGGGGGTTATTCCCAGTTTATTTAGCTTTTCTACTGTGCCTCAGTGGGAAGTTGTGTCAAAAGCTTTGGCTAGGTCGAAGTATGCAGTGTGTACCATTTTACCTTCATCCATTGCTTTAGTGACCTTTTCAAAAAAATCCACCAGGATGAGTAGGTATGATGTACACTTGATGAATGCAAACTGAGACGGGCCTAGTGTTTGGAGGTTCCATATGTCCTGATTGATTAATTCCATGATGTCTTTTCATGGTTTTGCATATGTGCCTGGTCAGACTTATGGGTCCGTGGAAGTGAATGACCATAGCTGTTCTCTATTCACTAGGTGCAAAACCTTTATGGAGACTGAGATTGATCAGTGCTGCTAGGGGTGTGGCTAAATCGTGCTTCCAGGGAAATTGTCAGGACTGATCGAGCCAGTATTTTTAGCTTTTGATAGCACTTTTAGGACTTGGTTCTGTGTGATAGCTGGAGGTGAGCCAGTTTCAGGTATATCTTGAGGGACAGATGGAGGGGAGAGAGGGATAAAGTTAGAGCTAAATTTATCAGTCAGTAGGTTAGCTATATCTTCAGCCTCAGTGTAGGTAACATCGTTCACAATCAGCTCATTAGGAGCAGTGTCTTTAGTTACAGAGTCCCACATCAGTTTGCTGAGGACTACAGTTTCTTTTCTTAGGGCTCTACATTCATTCCATCTAGAGCAGTTAGCCTAAGATGAGAAGGAGCTGCAGCGTGCATCACTGCAAGGGTCTGCAACCCAAGCAAAAAAGATCATGTATTTGTTGAATTCTTAGTAGGAGCAGGAGTCATGTATGTGTGACTTTTCTAGTAAAGATTACATTTGACAAATAAACCTTGATGCATACCTAGTTTTCTCATCTGCCATTCTGGACATTTACACATCCTTGCTCAGACACTGTGTGGTCTGACTACCCACATACACAGATCATATGATTTTACTCCTTTCAACACTTATCTGATCTGGACCCAGGTAGGGAGAGTCAGGGCTCCCTCTTCAGTTGGTTCTCTGTGGAAGCAGACACAAGGCCTTTATTTCTGAGACAGACAGGCAAATCTTTAGAATCCAGGAGCTTCTATGGGTTTTCATGTGACAGTGATTTCTTTAAAGAGATTAAGTGACACTTGGGTTCTTTCCTATATCTATGTCGGGAACTGTGACTGTCAGGCATTTTCTTTGAACTGCTTTTAGCATCCCTCCCTTGGAGCCAGTGTTTGTTGATTCCATTATGCAAGCCTGGATGCACCCTTACCCTAATGTTGCTGCTGCTGCTGCCGCCTCCAGGAGGGGGAATGCCAGGTATCAGCCTTCTGCAGACTGCAATGAACCAGAAGCTTCACTTACCAATCTATATCTCACTTCTCAGTTGTTCCTAGGAATGGGGTGTCAGCAGTTCATAAATCCACTCCCACTCCAGCCCCTGCACAGATGGAGTATAGGTGTCACAGGAGAGTGAAAGAATCTCCAACAGCAAGGTATATTCTATTGCCGTGTTAAGGCTTAGGGTCCTCATCTGTGCAGTTTGCCAGTCCAGGTTCCAGGGCCTCCTGATGTAGGAGGCCTTGAGCACACTAGAGACTTTTCTAGTGTCTTCAATCCAGAAGCATCTTGCCCTCACTTTAGAAACTGTCATGATATCATGATGTTGCCTCTTTAGGTGTTATCTTACTTTAGTGAGAACCTTGTTTGGGTGGCATGCACAGCAGTGTGTCTGCATCTGTTGGCCTAGACACATTCTTATCCTTAGGAATCTGTCCTTGACAACATGTTGCTGGAGCTTCCTTTGAGAGAAGTGGCCTTTTTGGTCAAGAACTTCAGTCTCTGGGTCCTAAACAAAAGGACAGCACTGGTACAGTTTTTAGTAGAATCTAGAGCAGAAGCTGCCATTAAAAGGGAATAATTAGTAGACCATATAAAATATTGCATGATAACTATAAGAATCAATCACAGGAGGTTAGAAAGGATTGGGAAAAGAGATTGGATAAGCAAGTCACAAAGAAACAATGGGAGAATATATGTATGTCTCCCAAATATGAAACAAAATCCAGAAGCTTTAGGATTTTTGCTTGGAAATGTTTACATAGATATTTTTGTACCCCAAGTAGACTCCAGAGAATTTTTCCTGAGGTAGACAGCAAATGTTGGAGGTATGATGGGGAAGAAAGAGATACTTGGGAACATATTTTCTGGGAGTGCAGTGGGTTGGCAGAGTTTAAGGATTCTCTGCAGGATGCACTGTCAGAGATGCTGGGTGGGTGGATTGGTGCAATAAGGAAGGTGATTTTTCTGAGCTATGATACAGGATCGGAATTGCCTAGATGTGGTAAGGCCTTGCTGTGTCTAATTATTGTAGCTACCAAAAAAGCAATTGCTAGAAAAGGGAAATCAAAATATAAACCAACTATATTAGAAGTAGTGAATATAATAACAGAGATAAAACAGGTGGAATTGAGATCTTTAGAAAAGGGTAGGAGCAAACTACATAGGAAAAAATGTGAATTGTGGGAACAATACATGCAGGGGAGGAATGAGGTTTAAAAGAAGGCAGGACTTAAATGAGTTATATAATTTGATGGAAAATTGTTGGGTAGATTATAAGTGATGTATAATTGTAGTATCGGGCAAGTAACGCTGTTGTTGTACTGTGGGGGCGCTCTGGGGAATTAGCAACATGTAGTGTTGGTTCTATATATATCTCTGGTAACAGGTTGTTTCCGGTGTATGTATGGCGATGGCGAAGTTGTGAACATGTAGCATGGGTGCGCACCTGAAGGCTCTTAATAAAGAAAGGCCTTACAACTCCAGAACCGTGTGGTCTCCTTATTTCCCAGGATATAACATATTGGCGACGAGAGTGGGATGCCTTCGAGTCCGCTGCGAGTGAAAACGGCGGGGTGCAGTTAATGTCGGATGACGAAGAGACTGGGCCTGCCGGGGTTATGTCTGGTTCCATGTTGGGGTCGCTGGTTGCATACGACTGTCAGACCCAGACCTGGGAGGAGTATTGTGAAGTGTTGGAACATTTTTTTGAAGCAAACCAGATACTGGATGCGGGCCGGAAGCGAGCCATATTGCTGAGCTCGGTGGGCAGCAAGACATACAGTCTGATGAGGAACTTATTGAGTCCTGATAAACCGGGGGATAAATCGTTCACGGAGTTGACGAGCTTGCTTCAGTCACATTATAACCCGAAGCCGAGTGCAATAGTCCAAAGGTTCAAGTTAAATTCAAGGACTAGAATGGCTAATGAAACGGTAACGGAATATGTCGCAGTGCTGAGGGAACTGGCGCAACACTGTAATTATGGGGACAGACTGACAGAAATGCTATGAGATAGGCTCGTATGTGGCATTGCAGATGACCGCATACAACGCAGGTTGTTGGCGGAGCCTGAGTTGTCATTTGAAAAGGCCTTGAAGTTGGCACAGGCCATAGAAACGGCGAATAAAGACATTTGTGATTTACAACCAAGAACCATCGAAGGGGTGGGGAGCAGGGGTGCTACCCCACTGCCAGTGCATAAAGTGGTCGGGGAGCATAAAACACCAGGGAAGTCTGGTCAGTATGCCTGTTACAGGTGTGGCGGAGAACATCTGGCAAGGAACTGTCGTTTCTTAAATGAAAAATGTCATGCTTGCGGGAAAAAGGGCCATGTGAAGAAAATGTGCCACGCAACGCCCTCTAGGGACCAGCCGAGAAAGGGGGAGGACAAGAGCAGTATGATGGACAGAAAGGGAAACCGAAAAATAAAACGGCAGTATGCACACCACATGCATGAAGGTACAAATAAAAACACTAGGGAAGATGAGGAAGTGTTTGCTATGTTTAACATGGAAGAGGCCAGGTGGGAAAGAGTTGATCCCATCACAACCCAGTTGGACTTAAATGGTAAAATGGTGCAGTTTGAAGTGGATACCGGATGTAGTGTGACGGTTCTGTCCAAGGCGGAGTATGGAAAGTTATGGCTAAAAGAAGCTCAGAAGCTGCGGGACTGTTCAGTGACTTTGAAAACATATACCGGTGAAACAGTTCCCACACTGGGGATGGCCAAAGTAACTGTAAAACATAAAGATAAAGTCAAACAGTTACCAGTCATGGTGGTAGCAGGTAAGGGACCAAACCTGCTAGGCCGGGCGTGGCTCAAGGAGCTGGAAATGGGTTGTCTACGGCTACATAAAGTAGAACAGCAGGGGCTGGCCTTGCAAGATGTGCTGGAGCACAATGCAGAAGTGTTCAAAGAGGAACTGGGGACCTGGAGGGGTCCACCAGCAAAGATACACGTTAAAGAAAATGCAACGCCAAGATTTTACAAACCTCGACCCGTACCATATGCAATGAAGAAGAAAGTGGAGACTGAGTTGGAATGACTCACTAAGCAAGGTATAATTGAACCAGTGAAGTTTTCGGAATGGGCAGCACCCATTGTTCCAGTATTAAAGCCAGATAATACGGTACGCATATGTGGTGACTACAAGTTAACAGTGAACCAAGTTTCGAAGTTGGAGCAGTATCCATTACCCAAGGTGGAGGATGTATTTGAAAAGCTGTCGGGAGGTGAAAAGTTTAGTAAACTGGACCTCAGTCAGGCATATCAACAAGTAGTTCTGGAAGAAGGGTCAAAGGCCTATGTCACCCTTAACACACACAAAGGACTGTTCCAAGTCAATCGTTTACCTTTTGGGGTTTCCTCTAGTCCAGCTATTTTCCAGAGAATAATGGAGGGACTGGTGGCAGGAATTCCGAAGGTGGCTGTGTATCTGGACGACATCCTGTTGACGGGAAGGAACAATGGCGAGCATCTGGAGACTCTGAACGAGGTGCTAAGTCGACTGCGAGAGGCTGGTTTACGGGTGAAGAGGAGTAAATGTGCTTTCATGGTAAAGGAAGCAGAGTTCCTGGGTTACAAGGTGGATGCCTCGGGCCTACACCCCCTGCCAGACAAGGTAAAAGCCATCCAAGAGGCACCTGCACCCACAAATGTTACAGAGCTGAAGGCTTATTTAGGCTTACTCATCTATTATAACAGGTTCCTACCAAATCTGTCAACGCTGTTAGCTCCTTTACATAAATTGTTACGGAAGGAGACCCTGTGGATGTGGCAGGAGGAACAAGACAAAGCGTTTGAGCAGTCCAAGGAACTGATGCAGTCTTCAGAGGTTTTGGTGCACTGCGATAGTCACAAGGACTTAATTTTGTCATGTGATGCCTCACCGTATGGGTTAGGGGCCGTGTTGGCACACCGGATGCCAGATGGACAAGAAAGACCCATTGGGTTCATGTCACGAACTTTAACACCAGCAGAGTCAAACTATTCCCAGCTAGACAAAGAGGGTTTGGCTGTAATGTTTGGAATTAAGAGGTTCCACAAATACCTCTATGGCAGGAAGTTTACTGTGTGTACCGATCATAAGCCTTTGTTGTCACTGTTCAACGAGATGAAGGCCGTGCCTCAGATGGTTTCTCCCCGAATTCAGAGATGGGCTGTAACATTAAGAGCTTATGAATATGAGATTGTTTATAAGCCTGGGAAACACCATAGCAATGCGGACGCATTGAGCCGTCTGCCGCTACCGGGGCCTTCCCAGCGGGAGGAAATGGAGGACCGAGTGTTGATGATGGAGGACATCACGTTGGTGTCAGCGAAAGAATTGAGCGAATGGACACGCAAAGACCCGGTGTTGGCTCAAGTGTTTAAATGGGTCCAGCAAGGCTGGGCAACACAACACCTTGATCCAGTTTTCAGGCCTTATGAGGTGAGGAAAACAGAGCTGAGTGTGCAAGATGGATGCGTGTTGTGGGGGGCACGAGTGATAATTCCGCCCCCAGGAAGACGTGCACTTTTACATCAGCTGCATCAAGGTCATGTGGGCATCACACGAATGAAGGCCTTAGCACGAAGTTATTTTTGGTGGCCAAAGTTGGACCACGACATTGAAGTCGCTGTGAGAGAGTGTAAAACCTGTCAGCAGCATCGCAACTTACCTGTGATGGCACCACTACACCCATGGGAGTGGCCAAGTAGACCTTGGCAGAGACTTCATATAGACTATGCAGGACCTTTTATGGGGGCAATGTTTTTGATAATAATGGATGCTCATTCTAAATGGATGGATGCCTACCCAGTCAAAACACCCACTTCTACCACTACCATTGACTGCCTGAGAAAGAGTTTCAGTAGTCAAGGATTACCTGAGACTATTGTATCAGATAATGCGTCATGTTTCATGAGTGAAGAGTTCAAGGGGTTCCTGGAAAAAAATGGCATTGTACATGTCACATCAGCACCATACCATGCTGCTTCAAATGGATGTGCTGAAAGGGCTGTCCAGACCTTTAAAGCGATGATGAAAAAGGCCGGAGACGGAAGTATGGCAGCCAAAGTATCAAGGGTGTTATTCAACTACCGCATTACACCCCAGTCTACCACGGGATTGTCTCCTGCCGAGATGTTGCAAGGACGGAGATTACGATCCACGTTGGATCTGGTGCATCCAAACATCCGAGCTAAGGTAGAGAGGATACAGTGGAGGCAAAAAAGAATATCATGATCAACGACGGAGAGAGAGAAGTTTCCTGGAGGGAGATGCAGTGATGACGCGAAACTTCAGCTATGGACCTAAATGGATTCCAGGTTTTATTGTTAAGAGCACGGGTCCCCTGTCGTACCAGGTGAGGTTGAATGGAGGTTTAGTAGTGAGGAGACATGTGGACCAGATTCTGCGGAGTGTGCAGGAGAAGGACTCCATGGAACTGCAAGTCCCGGAAATGCCGTTAGTTTCGGGAGAAGGGCTCGCAGCGGCAGGAGGATCTCCGATCTTGGGGGCCGAGGGAGACCGCTGAGACTCGGAAGGAGAGGTTCCCAAGGATCCAACTGTTCCAGGGATGGATACACCGGTACCAGAGGTGGTAACTGTGACACCAGAGTCACCCAGGGTGGTACCATTGCACCGTTCTAAGCGGGCACTGGTTAAACCTAGTTACTTGAAGGACTATCAATGTAACAATTGCATGTCTAGTTTAAAAGAGCAACCTAATTCGATTGCAGGGTAACTGTTTAATACTAGCCAGGTATTTAGAAATTAAGTACTAGATGGATTGTTTTGGCTTGCTCCCTTGTTTTTCTTATGTAAGAAGCGTATTCAATGCTTAAAAGGGGAGGAATGTAGTATCGGGCAAGTAACGCTGTTGTTGTACTGTGGGGGTGCTCTGGGGAATTAGCAACATGTAGTGTTGGTTCTATATATATCTCTGGTAACAGGTTGTTTCCGGTGTATGTATGGCGATGGCGAAGTTGTGAACATGTAGCATGGGTGCGCACCTGAAGGCTCTTAATAAAGAAAGGCCTTACAACTCCAGAACCGTGTGGTCTCCTTATTTCCCAGGATATAACAATAATGTTTGCAACTGGGAGTGTGTCAGTATGGTTTGTGATGTAAAATGTTTGCAACTAGGATTGTGTCAGTTTGTTTTGTTTTCATTTATATAAATACGATTGCTTATGTCATAAGTGATGGTTTAATAAAGATGTTTCTTGTTTAAAGAAAAAAAGTGTCAGGAATTGAATAATTTATGTAATGTTGCTTAGGTTATATGATATATAGCAATATATGTGAAGTATAATGTTTGTTAATGTTAATTTAATACAGTTTGATTACTTTTGTATAAATGTAAATTCACCTATGTCACAAGTGATAATTCAATAAAGATGTTTAAAAAAAGAGCTTCAGTCTCTGTGTCATGCCTTCTAGTTTTCTAGGCAGCTGTCCAAATTGCTGAAAGGTCTGCTTTTCTACCATCTGACATCCTATTTTTTAAGAGGAAGAAGAAAGACCTTACCAAGATGTAGATGCAGGCCATACACTCCTCATTAGTTTCCACTTTTGGGCCTACAGGATTGTTATAATCTGGTAACTGGTTATGATGCCATTCATTGATTCCCTTTTAAGCAATGTACCATTTTGTTGAAATGGGGTCACAAAGAAGTTTGAATTATGAACCTTAGGTAGAGTTGGACAGTTGTCCATGCCCCTCTTTCATAAGCCTTCACTTTCTGTATGCTCTTAATTAGTATAATATCTTTCAAGGTTGCACATTTGTTGGGGAAATTGCATATTTAAATGAAATGCTGCACAATTTAAAGTAGAATCACACAAAATTAATAGTTAACATTCCTAATCTTGTCTCTGCTCTCAGTTGGTGGCCTTAGGGCAGCTCTGTGGGATTTCAAAGGAGCCACCTCCAGGCATTATGCAGTGGAGTGTGCTCTCTCTGTGTACCCCCTGTTTGTGCCTAACATTGCATCTCCCCACACCTCTGCATGAGAGCCATGGGCAGGTCTAAGCTTAGCCATACGGTGGATGGTAGAGGTTGCTTTATCTCTGTTTTGAGTGTGTGCCCTTCCCTTTCAACTCCTGCTGTTAGCTCAGGACATGCTCTTGATGTTCCACTTCAACATTCTCCTCAAAACCTGCTCTTACTGTTCCACGCCTGCCCTCAGCCAGGGCATAACTTCTGGGCATTGGAGATCCCTCCCCTTTCTTCTGCAAGGGGAAGAGAAGAGGCCTTAGCATCAATTATAAGCTTGTTTCTTCAAGTACCTAGGCATCTTGTCCTTTCAAGGGAGAAGTTGTCTGGATGAACCCAAATCCAAAGAGTGGTTCTAAACCTTTCCATCAGCATTGACATCAGGGGACTGAATCTCTTGTGTCCCACCTCTTGTTTTGTGAGATTGGACTTGGCCAACCTTGGACTCCCGAGACAGGAGATTTTTTTCACTGGGATCTCTTGAGGCGTCTCACTGGCAGTGTCTTAGGAAAGTTTCTTCTGTGATAGGGGACCTTTGTGACCCCATACCCTGCAAAAAATCCTTTGAGTTGGCTGATTTTGTGCCAGCCCTCCTCTCTCATTGATTGTTATCTCTTCCAGACCATCTACTGAGAATAGGCATTCAAGGGTCTGTAATCTAGGATTACCGTGGTGGGGAGGGGGTTGCCTTTGATCTCAGCTTATATGGGGATGGAAGAATTGGTGGTGGGTGACTTGCCTGTCCTTCCCTTAAACAGTTCACCCAGTGTTGGGTCCAAAGGGCACAGGGGATTGGTGGTGGTTTCAGTGGTGTAGCTGGGGGTTAGGGGGGCAAGAGGGGTGATCCACTCCATGTGGCACTGGACTATCACTTAGTTTCAATTAAATAAACTCTTTTTTTAAGGGCATTCTTCTTTAAGAATGGTCCCGTAGCATCTCATCATTCTTCCAGTCAGGGTGCATCTTCTGTGAGTGCTATTCTTCTTCCTGACACCTGCCCATCTGCCCATACAATTTTAAAATACATTAAGGAAGGAGAGTTTGCTGGTTCTTATTGCTGCTGCCATTTTGCAAGTAAGGAGAGTTTGCATTGCTGCTGCACTTTTGCAAATAAGGAGAGAGAGAGAGAGAGAGAGAGAGAGAGAGTGTGTGTGTGTGTGTGTGTGTGTGTGTGTGTGTGTGTGTGTGTGTGTGAAAATCAAATCTCAGAGTATGTGTGTCATCTATTTGGAACAGGGACACAGACAACTGGTTTCACAGAGAGGGTGGTGGAGGACTTGGCTTGGAACACTCGACTGAGGACTCAGCTCTACAGCTGTGTCAGTGGGGAGTCTTATTGGAGGCCTGGAGAGAGAGGGAAGGAAACCCATCCCTTGGACTGAGTGTGTTCCCTGTGTGCTCTTAAGGGAAATTGTGCTTGGTGCAGAAACTGCATCTTGAAATGCCATGTGTATCTATTTATGTTCCAGATGAAAGTCCCTCACTGGTGTCATTGTAAGGACTGTGGCTCCTTGATCACTGGCCCAAAGCAGGGACATCACACTCCCTAAAAATACTGAATTTAATAATAACACATAAAACTATGTACATCTTCAAATACTGAAGTTTTACCCTACAATTAGGAACAAATGTTCCAAATTGACAGCCACACTTACAGACTTGAGGAAACCTAAAAGATGCTAAGACGCATGGTGTAGCTTGTGCTTCTACTAAGTGATGTCTGGTTTTGGCTTATCTTTATAGCTCTTTCAGCTGGGAAAACACTTGAATGCTTTCAGAGAACATTACTTCCAAGCCATTTCTTTTTATCAGATTGTCTCCTAGAGACATAAGAACCAGACACAAAACTGTGAAGCATACATTTTTAACTAGAAAAAGCCTTATAATATTTAATATTCTTTTTTATTTACTGGCTTTCTCTTAACATTTGTTACTAGATCAAGCTCAGGGCTTTAATCCAGTAATCCCCCTATGCAAGAATAAGAAAAAGCACACACATTTCTCTTTTGCCAAATTCTTTTAACCAGAATAAGAAAGAAATTATGTAATGTTACTATTATGCAAAAAGCCCAGAATTTCCAGACACAAGATATACAAAAAGATTAAGAGAGGAATTAGAAGACAGAAAAATACTTGCACAAAAAAAATTGTCAGAAGCTTCAAATAAAAATCTGTGTTCATTAATACAACAGATTTATGAAAAACATTACATAGACCAAGAAACTTTGATCTATTAGAAATTGAAGTTATGGGATGCCTGTGAAGTGAAGGATTTGTTGTAGAAGGTCTAACACAGGTTACATCACAGCATGATGGAATGAGTCCCCAAAGTAAGGAGAAACAGGAAGATCAGGAGACATCTGAAGAAGAAATATGGACATGGGAAAGAAAAAGAGATTTAATATGGTGTCATATTTATGCAAAGGAGAAAGCAAAACTAATCAATACAAAAGGAACAGCACCAAAGATATTTGAAGAGAAATACAGGCAAAGGAATCCAGACATGGAAAACTTTACAATACAAAAATAACAAGACAGAGGGAAAAGCCGAAAAGAAGATTAGTAATGGAGAAGTTAAAGAAATACAAACTGAGGTTATGGAGTACCTGTGAAGTGAAAGATTCAGTGTAGAAAATCTAACTCAGAAAACACCAGATCAGGATAGAGCAATAACCATCCAAATTAAGGAGAAATCAGTGAAATGGGAAGCAACTGGTCAGTTGCCATATGAAGATACTTTGGAGCCTTCCACAGGAAACCAATATAAATGTTCACTTGAAACTGGACAGCAAGGGAAGGAACAGGAAACTGTAGCAGCTCTGATGCAGTCAATGTTGAGGAGTGATAGGCTAGTGAGTTTCCATATGACAGAGCAATGGATGACACAGGATGAAATTGAAGAGAATGCGCCACAACAAGATGCTATAGAACTTTCTATAGAATGCCAGCAGAAAATGGAGAACAAAAAATGTGCCCTCAGTTTAGAAGAAAATGAGCTAAGAGAAGAGTTGTTTGATTTAATAGAGATAGATAGACATATCAAGATCAATGAAAGAAATAGACAGCAGAAGGTCAATAAAACCCAAAAAGTTAGATGTTTGATAAAACAAATGAACACGGTAATTAGGACTGTCCATAGAGATCCATGCGATACAACAAAAGTAAACAGGATATATTACTGTGCAGCTAAATTAATAACAGATAAAATTCTACCACAACAACAAAGGGTAGTGAGGGAAAAGCAGGAGAAAAAATCGAATACCATCATGGAAGTATCGAGTAGAGAAAACTATAAAGCAATTAAGACAAGAAGTGTCACTGTTAGAAGAGCAAAGAAGAGGGAACAGATCAACAAAAATGCTCAGAAAGATAGACGGGATAAAAGCAAAGCACAGTATTATAACGGATCAGGATTTATAATGCACTATCGCAAAAATTAAACTAAAAATATCAGTACAGGCAGAAAAACTTAGAAGATACACAGATAAATATAAAGGAAAAGTACAAAATAAACAATTTATTGATGACCCAAAAATGTTTTATAGAGAATTGGGAAAGAAAGTAAAAGGAACTGAAAGACCACCAAAAAAGAAGAAACAAATACATTTTGGAGAAGTATTTATGAAGATCCTGTGGAAAATAACAAAGATGCTAAATGGTTAGAAGAAGTAAAAGAAAAATAAGAAGTTCAAAGGTACAGGAAGTGAAATGGGGTGAAGTAACAGCCAGAGAGACTGAAACAAAGCTAAGAAAAGTCTCTAATTGGAAAACCCCAGGCCCAGATGCAGTTCCTAACTTCTGGTTAAAAGTATTAACATCTTTGCATGAAGATTTAAGCATGAGTAAGAACAATTTATGTGTGCACCCCGAACAAACATCATCCTGGGTAACAACAGGAAAAACAATGCTCCTACTTGAGTGAACCTGCAGGCTACCCTAAAAGTTATAGACCAATAACTTGCCTTCCGACGAAGTATAAACTATACATTGGAATTCATGCCAACAGAGTTTATAGTCATTTAGAAGAAAACTCAATTATGGCAATAGAACAAAAGGGCAATAAAAGAAAGTCATGTAGAACAGAGGATCATTTATTATTAAACAAAAGTCATAGTGGAGAACTGTAAAAAGGGGAAGAATCTAAGTATGGCATGGATTAACTATAAAAAAGCATTTGACAGTATCCCACATTCATGAATAAAAGAATGATTAAAAATGTATAAGATACATCCTACACTGATAAATTACATCACAGTGACCATGAAACAGTGGCAAACCACTTTACAGTTAAGCCATGATAAAGGACAAATTATTATTATAGGGGTAAAAATCCAAAGGGGATATTCCAGGATGACTCTGCCACTGCTGCTCTTTTGCCTTACTCATAACCCGTTAAGCTGCCTGTGTAACAGATTAGGTCATGGCTATAATTTGGCTCCCAGAAATCAACAAAGTATAAAGACTTCTCTTTGTTGATGATTTAAAACTGTATAGGTCATCAGATGAGGAACTGAAAGCACAACTGCAAGTAGTTAAAACTTTTTCAGATGATGTCATTTGGTTTGGATAAATGTGCAAAAACAACCCTTAAAGCAGGAAAGCTGCAGCACCAAGAAAACATCAGTTTGGGGCAAGAATGTGATATAAAAGAACTTAAGCAAGAGAGAGTGTATAAATATTTGGGAATTGATGAAGGATCAACAATAAAACATGAACAAATATAAATAAAACGTAGTAAGGAATATATTAGAAGACTTAAATTAATCCTGAAAACAGTGTTGACATCTAGGAACAAAATTCAAGCTATAAACCAATTTGCTCCTCCTGTCCTAACTTACAGTTTTAGAGTGATTGACTGGCCCAAAAGGTGTTGGATAGATTAGACAGGAAAACAAAAAGGATGCTACATGCTCATCAAATGATTTATAAAAATCAGTGCATACCAAGATTATATATTCCCCGTTCCAAAGGAGGTATGGGCCTACATTGAAATTGATTACATGTATAGCTCTGCAATTGTCATACTGCATACATATCTGCTGACCATACCTCTCAAATTGTACTTTTCAGCAAGGACTGAGTTGCCTTCCTCCTCTGGTGCTTTTGGTATTAGTGATACCTCTCAACTTCTTAGTGCAAGAAATCTGGACAAAGCCTAAAGTAAAGAAGGCACAAAGGTCCAAAAAATAGGGGCGTATTTTAAATATTGTTCTTATAAACTTAGAAAATTGCTAGAATAACAGGATGTGGCTTAGCATGCATTTTCTGAAGGATATGAAGTCTGAAACCCAAACATATGTCATTATTTAGTGACTTCGATCTACAGTGATTTGCCAGAAAAACACAAATTTTAAGAGGAGCAGACCAAAAATATGAGGCAAAAATGTGGACATTCTCCATAAATCTGGACAGTTGAGAGGTATGCTGCTGAACTCACAAGACCCAACTATAGTGAAAGTTTTGAAACATGAGGAGAATAAATGTAAGATGACTTCCCTTCTTAGTATTGCTTAAGTATATCAGCATCAAGCAGGAATAGAAATCAAACCAGAAGTAGATAAAAATCAGGCAGCAATTAAATGTGCCAAAAAACAAAAGAAAGAATATAAGGCGAAGGATCAGAGGAGAAGGCAAGAAATGTGGAAAATGCATAAATAACTGGACTGGTATTCCATAGCAGGTTCTGTTAATTGAAAGGGCACATCATGTGTGTGCTCCAAATATGGCCATGAGAAAGCAGCCAAGACAACAGTATTAGTAAAAATGCAATCCTACCAGCACAAGATTTGATCCTGACAAAACTGTGAAAAAAGGACGAAGAACAAAAAGTTGGTCCAGTAGACTGTGCAAAATGATTATTTACTGTACACCAGGCAGAAGTGAAAAAAAATTATTCCACAAATCAGAGAATGTCAAGAAGCAGGTGTGAGATTCAAGCTGCTGTATCCAGCTGTCTTCAGTATATTTTTTTCATTCAGGATCAAATTTATTTTTTGCGCAGAACAGGCTAAATAGGAAATACAAAAGTCTGTCCAACAAAAAGTGAGCCATCAAGCAGAAGGGTCCTCTGCCTATCATTCTTCTGATAATAAAGCACATAGACAGACTTTGCCAGTGAAACCTTTTCCAATGTTCCAAGGGCAAATGCTTGAGAGATAGGGAACAGTACAGGAGTTGACTAGAAGAATCAGGAGTTCCTTGTAATTGAACTGGAGTCTATAGTTGGGAGATGGAGATGAACAGGAAGAATGCCAGCAAGATGGAAATTAGTGAATAAATGAGATGATAAAGCATCAGTCACATTTGTGAAATATGGCTGTACAAGAAAAAGTAGAAAGAATGGACTTTTGTTGACTTTGTTAAACTTGTGGGGACTGAAAGGCATTTGCCATGCTTCATGTCATTAATGTTTGGAAGGAAACTAAGGGAAAGGGAAGATGAAGAAAAAAGGTAACTGTAATTAATACAATTTCTGTTCCTAACAGTATTTCTATAAAACTGTTCTTAATATAAAATGCATGTTTTATTGTAAAGAATTTTCATTTTTAGCTATTGTATGTGATAAAAATACTAAAGTAAACAGATGCCTTTTATTTCTTCCTTTTTTAATATTAAAAAATGTAGGCATTGCAATACAAAAAGAGAAAAATGGCTAGACAAAAGCACATTTAAGTTAATAGGCTGTAATCTTAGGTTGTTGAGGTGGGGGGGATGCAAAGGTATACAGATCATAATATATGTAGATCTGATTGGTCTGAGGGTTTAACTGTGTAAAAGTCTTTTATCCTGTTGGTATAAAAGTGTTGCATTTGTGCAATGTTCAAATGAGATTACCTGTGCTTTGTATGTACGCAAACATCTCTAGTTTAAAATCATCTATAGGAAATGCTAGCCATAGTCTCCTGCTGTTCATAGCTGCTCAAAGAGCTGCCAGTTGGCACAGAGGGCAGCAGCACTGCAGGCCTTCCTATAGTATACTACAAAACACTCTCACTTAGACCTTTGACTCTCCCCTACTCCTTCCCTTCTACTAAGGATCTGCTATAATGGATAGGCACTTCCATGTCATCTCTGTTTCTGGCATGGTGAATATGGGCATCCTGAGGCAGTGTAGTAACTAACTCATGTTCACAAACAACCATTTAATTTTAGAACAAGCAAGCACAGTGTGTGAGAGATGCAGATATACAATGTTATTGGAGGCAAAGCTCTCGCATACACACATGAAAAATACAAATCAAGTTGTCAGCATTATACCCAAAACACTCACTACCAACACTAAGGAAAAAACACATACACCCAAATATGCGGAGGTAGTCACATGTAATCTATCCAAACCTCCAAGACCTCCTAAATGCATCTCTTAGTGGCCCCCATGCATACTCAAAAAAGTGCATCACAAAACACATACCTTTGAAAATCATAGTAGCCCCACTTGCAAGCCCATAAGGCAACACACCACACAGCCAAACATTCTAGTTATTAGAGATTCCATTGTAAGATATACCGATGTCCACCTTACCAGGCTAAACAAGGAGAAGATCACAGTGAGCTGTTTGTCTGGAGCCAGGATCTGCCAGATCACGCATGCACTTAGGTCTTTAAACCACAAGTACCAGTATGACATGGTCATAGTCTATGTGGGTGTAAATGACTTTAGACATACCTCACTGGACTATATGAAGAGAGACATGATTGAACTCTCTGAATACATGTCCCAGGCAGGTATTAAACTGGCCTTGAGTAGTATCCTGCCTTCACCAATGATGATGCCACAGTACCAGCGAAAAATGATTGACTTCAACAATTGGCTAAGATTCTTGTATCACAGCAGGGGGATCCAATATCTGTCAGCTTGTGGAGACAAGATCAACAAACCAAGATGCTTTGCTAGAGACGGTTTTCACTTGTCACTACTTGGCTTCCAGATCCTGGCAAAAACTTTATCTATCCCTGTAGTGCCTTTTTTAGGCCATGCCAAGTTGTTAAACCCTCTAACATAACAAAAATCACTCACAACCATCTTAAGGTACTACTGCTCAATGCTAGAAGTTTAAAAAAAAAAACAAAACAAAAAAACACTGCACTCCCTGGAAGCACTCCTCACCATGGAAAAGACAGACAACATGTGCAGTCATGGAAACATGGTTCAGAACCATAGACAACCCCACAGCTATCAAAGGCTACAATGCCTTTCATGCATTTTGATCCCCCTCAACTCAGGATAAAACAAAGGGATGAGGTGTTGTGTTCATAAAGCACAAGTACTCTGCTAGACTGGTCCAACAGCATTACTTGCTTGAGTTGCTCCATGCCCAAATAACCATAGGTGTGACCCCCCCCTCTGTCAATATCCTTGCTAGCTACAGATCCCCTAACATGAGTCTGGAAAACCACACCTCCTTCCTAAACCTACTGGAATGTCTTAACATTCAGCCCAATACCATATTTATGGGTGACTACAACTACCCCTCCATAAACTGGGAGACCTATATGACCAATAATTCACTTGTTCAGAGGATTTTGGACTTTGTCACTGCAAACCAGTTAGCTCCCAGCTAGAGGTACAAATATCCTAGTCCTGGTACTCACGAACAGGGGGGATGCTACTCCCTCCTGTACATTAACTCTGACCATAAAATAATCTCCTTTAGTTTTAAGACTAACCTAGAACCCCCATCAAACTCCAAACCTGTTAAGAACTTTGCTAATGCCAATTACCTCAAACTAAGTGATAGCTTAATAAACTTACAAGTCCCTCTGAACCCAGGTGACACTGAGGCCTACTCTGAGCTATGCATAAACACACTGTACAACATAGGGGCTGGAAGCTGTTGAAGACTGGGGGGGGGGGCAGAGGATGAGACGGGTACTTAGTGATCTAAAAAGGGCAATTTTTTTATAACTGTTTACTACCACAACATAGGTTCACTTGGAGAACATTTTAAGCTTAGCCAATTCTCTTTTGGTGCTTGAGTTAACATTTTCTGATTGGTCTTACCTATCCCATGGCTGAAAATTGTATATTAGCCCTAGTGAGAATAACTATGATCATATCATAGATAATTTGAGGGGACCCATGTAAGGGATGCAGCATTTAGGAACTGCCTCTATCCATTAGTGGCATGAGGGGCAATCCTGGAGTACATTTTCTATTACCCATCCTTAGATCCAAGTTGTATTTGAATATGGACGGATGAGCTTTGTTTTATTTTTATGGATAGCCTGTTCTGGAACAGTGGTAGCCTCTGTGATATATATCCATCGCTCCAAAACATTCAGTTTAGATACCTAGACTATTTCTGATGCCATTTGACTTGCTGATGTTCAGTAGGTCCATCTGTATTAGGTTGGAGGAAGCCTTGTATGCCAGAAATATCACCTCTAAGCACTCTGTAGGATACTGAGTATTGCAATATATCTTTGAGGTGGTCCATTCAAGACCTATTTTAGTAAGGCATCTCTGAAGGTATTCCAATTGTTGCATGGGGCTGAACAGATACATGTATCCAGACCAAAGAAACCAACAACTAACAATAACAAAACAGTAAAAACTGCAAAAATACCAAGCCAGTAGCAAAGCAAAAACTCTTTTAATTCACAGTAAAATCCAATAAAATTGAGCGCTTTCATGAGAGTATAACAAACACTTCATCAGAATGATAAAATACTCAACACATTCAGTTTAACTAACCCTCCTTTAAAAATCACATGACTCCAATTTAAGTTCTTTCAAGCATTGCCCCCTACTGCCAATGGTGTAAAAATACCATAGCAATACAATATTATAAGCTAAACTAAAACATATATTTATTACAGTATGTATTATTGTGAAAATACCAAGCTAAATTAACATACTCTTACATGTAATATGACATAAGCCTAAGCACACTAGCTATGCTCATAGAGTCATTTAAACCTGGGGGTGAGGTGGAATTCAATTTTAATTGCTAATGCAATTCCCTCCGTTCTACCAAATTACACCACGGACCTCCCAGTGGACTTTGATAAATGGTGTCAATGCCAAAAAATAGAAACTCATAATCAGGGTACATCTCTAAGTGACAATATAAAGCGTTAGTACTTTTCTTCTGCTTAATATCGTATATATACTCATATATTCTTTCCTTAAAACTATGAACAGTCTTTTCAACATAAAAATTAGGACAATTTTTGCACAGGTCTAGGTATACTATACCCACTGACTTATGTGTACAGTGAAAATTAGTTTAGCTCTAATTTTGTTCACAACCACTTCCTTCCTTTCCAAAATGTGACAACACTGAGTACAGGTACCACATTTAAATGTGCCCCATCTCTTGTCACTAACAGTGACAAATGGTCTATTATTTTCCCATAAGTTTGTAATACATCTAGCCCTTCTAGTAACAAATGTGGGCCTGTTACCTAAAATATTTGACGTCTCCTCAAAGGCTTTGAAAATAACCCAATTTTATTTAATAATTTCTTGAATATTAAAATATTCATAGGTATAGGTAGTAATAAATGAACAAATATATTGATCCCTTTCTTCTTTTTGAGTCACTATTTTAAAACTATCAGAAGTCAAAATGGATGTAATATTCCCTTGTCTCCTTTTTCTATAAACCTCATCACGTACAGCATTAATTAAATCAGAGGGATACTCTCTGGCCATAAACATTTTGTTTAAGTTGTCACATTCCTCATAAAACTGAACATCATTAGAAATAATACATGCTAATCTAATGTATTGTCCCTTAATAATATCTCTCTTTTGGTGAGCTGGATGGCAACTACTGTAATGCAACAAACTATATGAATAAGCTGCTTTTCTGTAAATGGAACTTTGTATACATTGCTTAATGCCATCCTTGTACACCAAAACATCCATGTAACTAATCCTTTGTTTACTATAATGATGGGTAAATTTTAAAAAGGAAGTTGTGGAATGTACGTAATCTAAAAATGTGTTGGTGTCCATTTCATCAACATCCCAAGCAATTAAAATGTCAGCAAAAAACCTGGCATAAAAATGCCAGGATTGCACATTTTCATTGTGAAATATAAAACGCTTTTCCTATTGTAGTAAAACAATGTTTGCAAACACCGGGGCGTAACAAGTGCCCATCGCAAATTCCTTCTTTTGTTGAAAAAACTGTCCATCTAAATGGATAAAACTGTTCTTTAACACCATATCTAGTAGAGCATCTAACACATTAATCTCATTTGCACTGAAAATCCCTGACTCAAATATAAAATAATAAAACATTTCCATCCCTATGTCTTGATGAATCACATTAAACAAGTTGACCACATATATTGTGACAAAAGCCAAAGTTGGGCTATATTTTACCTCTCTCAACTTGGATAAAAAATCCCATGAATCTTGCATAATGTGAGGATGTTTAAAAAACCAACGCCTTCACTTTTTGGTCTATGTACACAGCCATAGGGTGAGTTATGGAAGTCTTGCCACTGACTATGGGTCTCATGGGAGGATCCATGAGACACTTATGAATTTTGGGAATCCCAAAAAGAGGGGGGGGGGGACCACTGGAAATTTGACCTGTAAATATTCAAAGGTCTCTCTAGAAATTTCCTCCTGATCTAACATGTCCTGTAGAAAAAAATGATTTTTTTGCATAACATATATTAATATAACTCAAAGAAGTCTGTCCGTAAAAATCTTCATTGAGTACTTGAATAAACATTTTGTCTAAATAATCTTCTTTGGACACGATGATGATCCCACCCCCCTTGTGAGGCTTCATAACCCTAACCTGTTTATTGTTCATAAGCTCACTCAATAATTACTGTTCCACACTGGTTATGTTATACACTTGATTGTTCATATTTCTATTTTATAACAAATCCCTAAAATTAAATTCACATATTTTTTCGAAAATAATTAAAGGCGTTGCCAATACAGGGTTGAAAATACTGTTTCTTCTTAAAACATTGTCAATTTGCATAGCATCAACACCATTAAATAACAATTTAAATATCTAGGAATAATATTTACTTCAGACTTCAAAGATATTATAAACAATAACCTACTAACTACATGGACCAGTATTCAAAACGATATGGATAGATGGAAAAACATTAATATGTCTCTACTGTCAATAGCTAGTGTTGTCAAGATGAATTTTCTACCAAGAATACTCTTTCAATTAAATGCTACCTTTTTGAATATTCCTCAAAACGTCTTCCTTGCCATGGAAAAAGCTATATCAAGATTCTTATGGTATCCCAAATCTACCAGAATTAAATATGCAAAACTTGTACTCGCCAAAGATAAGGGGGGATTGGGGTTACCTGATTTTAAGCTTTACTATAGTATAATTATTGTATACAGACTAATACAAATAATAAACTATGACTCATATATAAATACTTGGACACCCTAGTGGGCCGAAATCTGGTATGAACAGTTGAAATCCCTTGGCTGTAAGATCAAATCCTTACCATTCTTGAATTTAAACCAGGCTAGCATATACACAAAAAATTTACACCCACTAATTAAAAACATGATTCTTACAATACAGAAACTATTTAAATCATTGTAATTAGCTGATGCTTTTGCCCTTATACAACCGTTACACCTAAATCCTAATTTACTAATAAATAATAAACCAGTAAATCTAACAAACTACCCCCGATAAAAGACTACACAATATGGGATATATACCAATGGAAAGACTCTAACACGGGGCAAATGAGACTTGAACTCAAACTTCCTATGAAATATAATATTATCCTTAACCAACTTCATCATCTTATAAATGCTAAATTCTCACAAATACACACTGACTTACAGAACATAGATTTAGTTAAATTAATACTTGAAAATCTTGGGATTAAAGGGAAAACAATTTCTAGGACTTATAAAATTGTAATGAGTGCAAAACATCAGAATTCTTTATTATTTTCAAACTATTGGCAAACGAAAAATCAATCACTGACTGAAGAAAATAAGAAACTAGCCATTGAAAATACAATCAAATTCATTCCTATCAAGAAGCTGTTATATACACAAATTATGGTAAATAATCTATATTATACCTTATCTAAATTAAATAAATTCAATCCTAACTTTTCGCCAATATGTCCCCATTGTCCAGATCAAACGGCTGATATTTTACATGTCATGTGGAACTGTACTAAGATACACAACTTATGGTGTTCCTTGAGAGTAAGATTAGAGAAGATGGGATATCAAAAATCAACCCTTACTTGGGAGACAGCTATATTGTACATTAATATCAATCAACTCCCAAAAATATTAAAACATGTCTTTATTACGATGTGTGCCCTTATTAAATTCTTTATTTCAAAGAATTGGAATGTCATGTCACCAATTACATGGGAAAATTTTAGCAATCTTGCTATCAAATATATCTCATCTCACAAATTAATTTATTCAAAAACAAAAAACAAACGCTATTACCAAAAATATTGGGGTTACTTGCTAGATATAATTCTTGACAAATAAAATTTGCCTACAAATTGTCATGAAAAGCTAACCTTTAAATAAGAAATGAATGTAGTATAACCAGTCTTTCTTGCATCTTCTCCCTTTTCTTAGTATATGTGTAACTAGATATTTTCCCTAAACATACAAATAATTGGTTAAATTTCTATTTTTACTTTATATATAGACTATCCCTTATGAGACCAAATGAACATAAGAATTCTCATACTTTACTTGACGATGTAGTGACTTCTTGTGTATATATTGTATATATATATATATATATATATATATATATATATATATATATATATATATATGTATAATTTTCTCTGAACGAGATTGTTGTCTGTTTTCTTTAGATAGGTATTTGTATTGTTTATTTTTGTTTTTGAGTTACTGTATTGTTATTATTTGAAAAAAGAAAATTGAAATAAAGAGATTTTGGAAAAAAAAAAAAAACTGGACCCAGGTACACAAAACAAAACTATCAAATGAACTAAAAAATCAACAAACTTTAACAGCTTTTAAACTGTTTTAAAAATTTTTCATGATAAAACCATTTGTATCAGCTTATCTTATGTAACACACCAGTCTTAAAAAATGCTTCCAAGTGTTGAACTGCTGCAATACGTCAATGCCGCTATTTTTGAATATACTGTACTATCATAAAAAACTGCATTAGTATTGCATTGCTGCCATCAACAAGTGCACTTTGCAAAATGTTATGTTTACTCCTGCTTTTTGCAAATGTACCTTGCAATTCATTTTAGGCCCTCTGGACCTGAGTCAAGAATGAAAAGGGTAAACAGACCAACTCACCGACCTGGTTAAGAAATAACAAATAAGTAAATTGCATAACAGTGCAGGTGAGGCAGTCACCCTTATCACATTACATGATGATAGGAATGACCTAAAACAGCCACACAGTTGACACACACACCACCAGCACACATTCTAAACCCACTATGCACGCTGGAAATCCCCAAGTTCACTATCAGTTTAACGATATTTAAAAGACAGTGCAAGTTTGCTATTCATTTCTTTGGTGGCTAATTTATACAATTTCATTAAGAAAGAATGCAGTTAGCTATTTTTGTTTTACTTCAAAACTGTTTTTTCTTTCCTAAAATTAGTGTGTGTCATTTTATATTATGTGGTTGAAATATTTGAAACACTGTTAACATCACTACTTTCAGTGGCTGTATGTTATAAAACTCGATCTGAACACAAGCCAATAACAATAAAACAAAAAAAAGAAGAAACTGACCGAAGCGGACATGAAAAAAACATTTAATATTAAGCACTTTTGTCAGTAATAAACCAAGATTTCTTCAGAAAAAATTAGGAAGTCTTGGTTTATTACTGACAAAAGCACTTAACATTAAACATTTTTTTCAAGTCTGCTTCAGTCCATTTCTTCTTTGGGTGTATGTTATCAGATATTTTTTGTGGCTTTCAGTTCTTAGTGGTTTTAATATCTTATTTTTGTCATTATAGGTTCATAGGTTCATAGGTTCATACTAGGCTATCTGCCCTAGGGCATTTATAAGCCTAGCCAGAGTGTGTTTGGCTTTCGCCACCCATTTTAAATTAATTTTGCTATTCCCTTTTTCGAGGTTAGTATACTGTGCCTCTGTCTAGCAGTGACACAGAAGTGATACCCGGGGTAAACCTACGATCTCCCATCCACTCATCAAGATTCCTCTTGAAGAGAGTCAATGAGGGACTCTGCCTAACCTGAACTGGGATTTTATTCCAGAGTGAAGGGAGCATCTGGGTTATGAATCTGTCCCTCCAGCATGTCCTATTTATTTCAGTGCTGAGGTTCAAGTCTCTCGAGCGTGTAGCTCGATGGGATTTGGATTTTCTGAGGTGCAGCATGTCCATTAATTCCGGGTTGGACATGGCTTTATACGTCAGGCACAGATCGCCTCTGAGCAGGCGGTATGCCACTGAGTAGAGCTGGAGTTTCTTTAACCGGGCAGCATATGGCATCTGTTTGAGCCCTTTGATCCTCTTGGTGAGGTACTTTTGGGGTCTTTCCAGTTGCTGCAGGTGTCTGGTAAGGTACATCCCAAAAGGGGCATTGTACTCAATTATGGGCCTGATGAGGGATGAGTAAAGAGGCACGATGACCTCCCCTGATCTAGATGTGAATCCCTTCATGATTAGGTGGACTATATAAAATGTTTTTCTAACCACTTTGGCCACGTGGTTGTCAAATGAGAGATTGCTGTCAACTTGGGTCCCCAGGTCCCTAATTACTTCTTCTGTACTTAATGGATTACCACCTATGTGTTAATTTGTGGGCACTTTGTTTTTGCCAAAGGGGATGACTATACACTTTTTGGCGTTTAGCTTGAGGCCATGGCTCTGGCACCAGTTGTCTGTTTCTATGAGGCCCTTTTGGAGGATGCTTGTGTCGGCTGGAGAGTCGATTATGGTGCCCAGTTTGCAGTCATCTGTGAACTTGGTCAGCCACAGTCCTTCCATGTTGGCCTGTACCTTCGAGAAATATATACCGAACAAGAGAGGTCCCAGGACTGAGCCTTGTGGGACACCACTTGTAACTGGTTTGGAGTCTGACATGGCTCCAGCAATTCTAACCATGTGGGTTCTGTCCTTGAGCCAGTTTGCAACCCATCTAGTGACATAGGGGTTTATATTTAAGCTGGTGAGCTTATCTATAATGCACAAGTGGCGTATTGTATCGAAGGCTTTTGCGAGGTCCAGGTAGGCTGTGTGGACCACCTTCCCCTCGTCAATGGCCTTGGTGACTGTTTCAAAGAAATCGACCAGGTTTAAGAGGCAGGATCTGCCCTTAACAAAGCCGAACTGGGTAGGATCCAGTGTCTGTATGTCCCCAATATCTTTATTTATGAGGTCCATGATGATCCTTTCCATAGCTTTGCAGACCAAGCTAGTCAGGCTTATGGGGTGATAGTTTCCAGGATCCGTTGAGGCACCACCTTTGTGGAGAGGGACCACTGTTGCTGTACGCCACTCTTTGGGTACATATCCTGTAGTAAGGCTGAGATTGAACAGTAGTTTTATGTTTGGGTTTAGCTCTTCTTGGAGTTCATGTAGGACGCAGCCCGGGACACCGTCTGGTCCCATTGATGCTGTGTTTTTGCTTTGGAGAGGGCGGCTCTTACCTGAGCATCTGAGATGTCAGGGGGGCAGCACTCTGCTGGGATAGATATTTGCCCTTTTGGTGGGGAGGGAGGGAGAAGTTTGCGCTGAACCTGTCAGCTAGGATGTTGGCAATGTCTGTGGGTTCGGTGTATTTTTTGTCATTTTGGACTAATTCTGAGCATATCTGGGAATTCCCACCCAGGTTCCTAAAATAACTAAAGAAAGCCTTGTGATTATCCTTAGTGTCCTGTGCAATTTTTCTCTTGAAGCTGGCCTTAGACGATTTTATGAGTGCCCGTAGTTTTTTGCTAATACAGATCAGAGATGCCTTCCCTTTTTGGGATTTTTCTCTATTATGTAGTAGCTTCCTCCTTCTATTGTATAGTTTGTTTATGGCTGAGGTCCACCAGACAGGACGTCTGCCTTTGGAGGATTGGGTCTTGGTTTTATTTGGGATTGCATGATCCATGCATTCCTGAAGGTGTTCATAGAATGTGTTTATAAAGGATTCTGCGGTCTGGGCCGTATTTTCCACAGGCCCGGGGGCTTTGAAGGAATCCACCTCAGTTTTGAGGAGTGTGAAATTTGCTTTAGAGAAGTTTTTCACTGTGGTTTTCTGGGCAGGGGGTGGGGTCGGGATGTGAATATCCAGTGAGATTAGTTTATGGTCTGATCTTACCAGTGAGGGATACACTTCTGGTCTAGAGCATAGAGTCCCCATGTTGGTGATGATCAGGTCCAGTATGTTTCCCCCTCTTGTGGGAGTGGTAACAAGTTGTTCCGTAACATTTGAGTTTATAAATTCTAGGAACCTTTGGGCTAGGGTGTTGGAGCTAGAGTAATGCTCCCAGTCTATGTTTGGGTAGTTGAAGTCGCCCAATATAATGGTGTTTGGAGAGACCTTCATATTTTCCAGTGTTCTCAGGAAGGCCGAGTGGGGTTTCTGGGTTTGGGAGGGTGGTCTGTAGCAGGCTATAAACTGGAAGGCAGTTTTACCCACTGTTAGTTGCATATGGATAGTCTCTGATGCTTCATGCTGTGCCACCAACCTGGAGGTGTGGGTATCGTTGACGAATATTGACACTCCACCTCCTTTTGTGGTTCGGTCCAAGTTTTGGGGCCGAAAAGCATGGTATGAGGTATAACCTGGTAGTGCTGGGGTGTTCTCGGGAGCCTTGAACCAGGTTTCTGTTACTGCACAGATATCAATGTTCTCCATGCTAAGGAGAGTTTCGAGTGCATGCATCTTGAGGTTTAGACTTCTGGCGTTGAGTAGCATTACTCTTAGTTTCTTATCCCTTGTGATACCTATGGAGGTGGGTTTGTCTTTTGAGCCTTGCCTAAAAAAGGCACTATGGGGGTAGCAAGAGCCTTTGCCAATATCTGAAAGCCCAGGTGTGACAGGTGCAAGCCCTCCCTAGCGAAGCATTGTGGCTTGTCGAGCATGACATCCCAGGCTGACAGGCATTGGATCCCCTTTGAATGACACCAATACTTAAGCCAATTGTTGAAATTGATCATCTTGTCTTCATATTGTGGCATCATTCTTGGTGAGGGTAAGATGCTACTCAAGGTCAGGGTCATACCGGCCTGGGCTACATGCTCAGAGAGCTCCTCTATGTCTCTTTTCATGTAGTCCAGGGAGGTACGTCTCAGGTCATTCACACCAGCATGGACAATGACTGAGTCATATTTGTACTTGCCTTGGAGTGACCTGAGTGCTTGTGTTATGTGGCGGATCCTAGCACCCGACAGGCAGCTCACCGTGACCTTCTCCTTGTTCAGTCTGGTGAGTGGGACGTCAGTGTGCCTGACGATAGAGTCACCTATTACAAGTGTATCAGGTGTGTTGTTTAGCCTTAAGGGCTGTGACTGTTCAGCACACTGGCTTTGTGAGCTATGTGTTGCACATGATTTGTTTTGGGGTAGCGGTTGCTTGGGTGTCTGCTTTGGAGGTCTCTGCTGCTTAGGCAGATTTTTATTTAGAGTCTCCGAGTATGTTTTTGTGTGTTTATGTGTTTGGTTTGCTGTCGTGGTAGGTCTATGTGAGACTGGAATTGTAGTGAGTGTGGTTTCCTTCTCCTCCTGACTGGTTACGCCAGTACTGAGTTGAGAGAGCTTAGCCTTCAGTTTGGCTATATGGTTGCATCTCTCACATGTGCTGGAATTTGTTGGGAGGAGGAGAGGGTTGTCTGTGTACATGAGGCAGTTGTAACATTGCCTCAAGATTCCCAAATTCACCAGCTGGACCAGAGAGGAGATTGACAACTGACCTTTGGACATGCTAGAATAGTATTGGGAATTCCTTTATAATTGAAAAAAGGGCCAATGGGGAACAAGGTACTCAAGGGGAGTTTGTGAGGGTGTAGTGCTTTTAATTTTTTAGTGCTGACTTAGTGAGCAAGTGCCAGGTAACTTAAATGCAAAAATGACAAACAGTAACTTTCTTTCAAGTGAAACAAGGAAATACGTACAGTAATTATGTGGATATTTTCATGTTGCTTAATGTCTGAATAAAGAAATCAGATTCATAAAGTTAAATGTTGCAGTCACACACATACTTCCTAAACGATATATGGAGCAGAGCCTTCCTAAATCATATAAACAGAGCACTTCTCCTTACCGTGGGTGACTTGCTAGCAGCAATGATGTGACTGGGAACATTTTCCATACACTTTTGCATTTAAAATGCACGTTAGCGTGTGACACACACACGAGTCCTCTTTAAAGAAAAACAGATCTTGCAGAAAGTTGGGGGGGGGGCGCTCCCTCCCCCTCTATCTATGGTTCCGGCACCTATGCTGTACAACCACATCCATAGCTGCATAGAGGAAGCATTACCTATCCAAGTCAAACTTATGATTACTGGCAAATATAAACCACCCTGATAGACCCCTAACATAAACAGACTATTCAATAAAAGGAAAAAAAAATCTCTCCAAAGTCAAGAAGGAACAGACAAAACAGTGCAAAAAAGACACTCACTAGTCAAAATAAATTAGAGAGTTGGTCAAATCCGAGAAAGCAAACTACAAGGCAAAGATAGCCTCACAGTTGAAAGATAGCCACAAGGCACCTTATTTGTGAGTCTAACAGAACTTGATGGAGAGACAGATTTGTATCCCAAAGGCTACCTTGTCTATGGAATAAACGCCCCATCTTCATAAAACATAGCCTGTCCCTCCCCTCTCTGCAAATAGAATTTGGATAAATGGATGGGGAGCCATAAATTCAATCCTAGGGTAATGCCCATGTCCCTTAAGGACAGAGCCAGTCTCTAAAATGACTCAGGGCTCCAACACCCAAAGACCCATTAGCCCGATACTACCCCCAGCCTATATCTGGCAAATTAAGATATAATTGTGTCATATCTTGGGTATTACTGGCTAGGCTAGTAAAAGCTCTTTTACAATTAGCCTAGTAATCACCTATGGACCTTTGCTATATTTTCTCTTACTTTTGCGTATGTGAATGTCTGGATTAAGACCCTTTTTTTCTTTTTTTTAACAAAAAGCATCTTTATTAAATTACCACTTATGACATAAGCATTCATACATTTATATAAATGAAAACAAACCATATTAACATAGTCTTAGTTGCAAGCATTTTACATCACAGACCATATTGACATAATTTTAGTTGCAAACATTATACGTCACTTATAATCTAACCAGTCATTGTCAGTCAGTCATTGCATAGGTCATTCATATTCTGCCTTCTTTTAAATCTCATTCCTACCCTGTATATATAGTTCATACAGTTACCATTTTTCCTATGTAAGTTTCTCCTACTCTTTTCTAAAGATCCCAATTCCAGTTGTTTTTATCTCTGTTACTACATTCATTACTTCTAGTACGGCTGGTTTAGACTTTAATTTCCATTTCTGAGTAATTTCTTTTTTTGCAGCCACCATAATGGACTCAGCAAGGCCTTACCTATGTGTAGGCAATTCTGATCCTGTATCATGGCTCAGAAAATTAACTTCCCTAGTTACACCAATTTGCTCACCCAATTATCTCTGATAGAGTAGTCTGCAAGGAATCTTTAAAGTCTGTCAACTAATTACACTCCCAGAAAATATGTTCCCAATTATCTCTTTCTTCCCCATCACACCTCCAACATTTGCTGTCTACCTGAGGAAAAATTTTCTGGAGTCTACTTGGGATATAAAAATATCTATGTAAACATTTCCAAGCAAAAATCTTAAATCTTCTCAATTTTGTTGCATATTTGGGATGCAGACATATGTCCCTCATTGTTTCTTTGTGAATTGCTTATCTAATCTCTCTTTCCAATTCTTTCTAACCTGCTCTGACTGATTCTTATAGTTATCATGCAGTATTTTGTATGCTGTATTTGTTATTATAGCAATAACCCATGCCTGGGTATGGGTAATGCTGGATTTACCCATGATTGGTGTGGTTTGGTCATGAGGGCGAAGCCCGAGTGGCCAAACAAAGCCAACCGTGGGTAAATTCAGCATTATCCACACCCAGAAGTGGGTTATTGCTATTATACAATGACATTATTTAAGAAAAAAAAATTACTTTTTTTAAATAATGACATTGTATAATGCCTCCTTGCTGCCCTTCCATAGCTGTCTGATATTCTGGAGCAGTTCTGATGTACTGCCCATGCATACGCCTATGCAGTACATCAGAGCTGTGGGCAAAAGCAACAGAGAAAGCAATATCTCTGTTGCTTTTTACAAACTGTTTTGCTATGTTAAATGGGTTTAACATAGTGAGACAGCTTTAAAAAAAACAACGGAGAATCTCCATTGCTTTTTTTAAAGCTGTCTCGCTATGTTAAACTCGTTTAACATAGCGAGACAGTGTGAAGCAATGGAGATCTTGCATTCTCCATTGCTGTAAAAAAAGAGTTATAGTAATGGAAAAAGTCTGGGCGACCGGACCTTTTTCCATTACTATAACTCTGATTTACAACGTGCACGCTGACCAATCAGCGTGCACGTTTTTGAATATTAATGGGGGGTCGTTGTATAATCCTGTTTTAACAGCAGCTTCTGTTCCAGATTTTACTAAAAACTCTACCAGTGCTGAGAAGGCAAGTAGACTTGTGTTTATGGGTAGATTTTAGTAACTGGGTAGTATGTGTACTGCCTGCATGCCAGGAAAAATGAAATACAGAGGACTTGGAAAAAAATCAGCTACAAAAAGTGAGGAAGAAACACTGACTGGGGAAAGTTCTGCAGCTGTTCAGCAAAAAGCAATGGAACCTTCACACATGGATTCCAGTAATGTACATGAAGATATAAGACAAGTGCACCCAGACTTGGTTAAAATAAACAAGACACTGATGGAGTATTGTGAAGTTAGGCGAAGGCTGCCAGCTTAGCTAGATAGAATTTTGTAGATAATTCTGTCATTTGTAAATATTAATGTAAGCCACAGGCTTGTTCTCTTAAATGTGAAAAGACTGTATTGGATGTTGAACTGAAAAAAATTTAACAAAAGTGCAGTCTGCTGTAAGAAAGCTGGTAAGTCAAGCATTGTGAAATTCTTTGATCTAAAACTCGGAGCTGAGATGTCTAGATGGAGGCATTCTGCCTATTGTTTTGAGGCCAGAGTTAATGGCTAGAATTTACATGTATAATTTATTTTATTGCTCTGGCTTCCCAGCCAGCTGCAAGATCAAAAGGGCTATTAACCTCTGAGTTTCTGTTAGCCTGGGAACCAGAAAGAAATTATGCAATCTGAAATGAATCAGTGGTACTGTGTTATCAATTTAAGGACAGAAAGAATGAGGGCATTTAGCATTTGTCTTGAGAATATCCAACTCACCAGCACTCTGCCTGTGTTCTATATGTAAGTTTATTTTAGAAATGTGTTTTCTCTTAGATATAGCTAGGAAATAGGAAGATTAAATTAGTCTTTTTTCTGTATTGATGTCAGAACTTTTCTACTGTATTATTTTAAGTATTTATCTGTGATCTGAACTCTTGACTACCACTGTGTAGTAAGAACTTTTGTCTTGTGTTTTTATTATTTATTATTAAATAGTTTTAAACCTTTCAACTGTGGCTGTTTTGTGTAAAGATAATTTAAGCTCTAGAGTGCATTGCATGTATATAGTGATACTGGCCAAGCCACTACATAAGCCTTGACTGTTCAGTTGCACTTACCATTTGGATAATAATGTTGCACAGTAATAATTGGACACCCTTTGTTAAGGACCTTTTTACTAGCTGATAAATATTAGTGGGTGGTGGCAAGTGGTACTACCGTATAGTCTGGGTAATAGGGGCACAGCTGGAGAACCTGTGCCAGCCTTCCCCAGGAGTCTCTGTGTGGTTGTATATAACTCTTATCTCAAAGTGTGTGTGTGTGTGTGTGTGTGTGTGTGTGTGTGTGTGTGTGTGTGTGTGTGTGTGTGTCAGCTACTTGGGCAGGGACATGAAGCACTGGTTGGACAGAGAGGGTGCTAGATGTTTTAAGTTGCCCACTAGGCTGAGATCTGACCCCTATAGCTGTGCCAGTGGGGAGTCTTATTGGATACCTGGAGATAAAGGGGAAAAACCAGCCCCAGACTGACTGTGATCTCTGTGTGCTCTTAAGGGAAATTGTACTTTACTGTGTGTGTATTTATTATCCTTTCTCTATATGGGCACCCCTCACTGGTGTTAGTGGTGAGGATTGAGGTTCCTTGATTGCTGGGCCAGTGCATGGGCATTACATATTAATTGTTTGGCAGTGGTGGGATATCCACACCACATATTAATTGGTTGGCAAATATTAATTGGCTTGTAGTGCTGTGGGTAGTGTGAATTCCTGTAGCTTGTATACAGTGATCACTGAAAGTGTTTTTGTACTCTAAATCAGCCACGCAGTGAAGACTCAGAGTACAGATCACACTTGTTATATTTCTTTCGTTAGCTTAGTTAGTCAGGGAGAGCAGGCAAGCATGTCAGCAGAGGAGTATGGAAAGCTGATAAGGAGCCAGCTGGCTGAGATGTGCCAGGCTAGAGGATTGGTGCATGGATACCTGACTAAGGCAGACAAGATTGCAGCTTTGGTTACAGCTGCATCAGAAAACAGCAACCAGGAGGTCGATCAGACTGGCAGTGGAGATGTACCACACTCAGAGAATGTACAGCTCAACCTTGCTGCAGAGGACTTATAAAGCCATCTGGAGCTAAAGAGACTTGAGTTGGAAGCCAGGCATTTGGAAATAGAAGCAACTGAGAGACTGAGACATCTAGAGAGTGAGTACAATGAGAAACTACAATGTTTGCAGGCTGAGGAGAATGAGAAACTGCTACACCTGGAAGCTGAGGAAAAGGAACGGCAGAGGCAGCATGAAAAGGAGATGATGACTCTTCACCAGAGTCATGGAGGTAATGGGGAAGGGAGTAACTGGACCCCAGAAGCACAAATGGTCAATAAATTTCTTCCACAGTTTACAAAGGGGGATAATTTTGATAGAGTTTCATTCATATGTTTGAGAGGGTATGTAAACAGTATGATGTTGACCAAAGGCTCTGGGTATGGTTCCTGGCCCCCTTACTCCATGGTAAAGCTGTAACCGTGTTATCTAAACTTGCTGATCAGGAATGTTTTAATTATACTAGTGTTAAGAACTGTTTGTTAGAATTTTTTAAGCTAACACCTGAAACATATAGGAAAAAGCTTTGTGAGCATAGACGCAAAGCATATGAAAGCATGTGTGTGAATATGTTGCTGAACTGAGCACTTATTTTCATAGGTGGGTGAGTGGATGTCAGGTCACCACTTTTGAAGGACTGGCAGACCTTTTGGTGAGGGAACAAGCCCTTAGCACTTTGCCTGAGGACACGAGGATCTGGTTAGCTGATAAACAATGTGCTGCTGCAGATGAGTTGGGGAAGAAAGGAGACCTATATCTAGCAAGCAGAGCATCCCTGCACAGGAATGGGACCCCCAGTACTGCTCATGGCTCTAAAGGAACCCATGGTGGGCAGCACAGACTGTCCCAACAGAATCTGCCAGTAGCAGGGGAAGCCACTAGTCCAGGTATATGTCCAGGAACTAGGGTTAAATGTTTTGAATCCAACCAGTGGGGCCATGTGGCATACAGATGTCCACAGAGGCAAGGTGGGGAACAAAAGGTGAAGGAGCCAGTAAGTGGGGAAGACAAAATACCAATAGTAGGTTGTCTTGAGACAACAGGGGTACCAAACTACCATTCTGCAGATGTCCTGATAGGGAAGGATTTGGATGAGGCAGTATCATGTGCTTATGCAGTTAAATGCAGTCAGGCTAGGAGACAAGCATGTGGGTCTGGTAGCCTGGGGGAGACCCAGACAGACTGCATACTTGCAGTCAAGACTAGTGAGGTGGTTACTTCAGGGAGGAAGCTATGCTGTAGCTGTGAGGATGAAGGTGAACCACAGCTGCTTGTGGGTACTGATGTTCAATTGGACAAAGGGATTGCAAAGGTAGAGGTGAGTACTAGTACACAGACTGACAGTGAGGCACCACTGTCAGAGGATGCCAGACTTCCTGTGGAAGGGGACCTGGGGGAGGATTACAAAGAGATAGTTGAGACAGGTTCAACTCTCAGACCCTGCATTGCAAGGTCTGAGGCAGGTAGCTAGTGAGGCACCTGATTCCCAAGGGAAGGGGGAATTTGTATACTGGGACAAAGGGTTACTGTATAAAAGAGTGGATCCCTGAGGGGGGCTAGAAGGTGAGAGGGTACAGCATTTGGTAGTGCCTACAGCCTACCATCTGGCACTTCTAGCCATAGCCCATGACATTCCCTTTGCAGGTCATATGGGCATAAAACGTATGAAGAGACATATTATGCAGAACGTCTAGTGGCCTAGAATTTCCAGAGATGTAACAGGGTACTGCATAGGTTCATAGGTTGGTAATAGGGTATCAGCCTAGGGCCTATACAAGCCTAGCCATAACAATTCCCTGGCTATTTCTTCCCAAAATATTTACTTTCCTGGACCCCTGTCTAGCAGTGCCAAAAGGTAGGCAAGGCAGGAGACAAGGTGAGAGCTCCTTTGATGCCTTTGCCTGTGATTGAGGAACCTTTTCAGAGGGTAGCTATGGATATTGTGGGGGCTCTGAGTACCCTAAGTTCCACAGGGAAAAAGTATATCCTAGTGGTAGTGGATTATGCTACACGATACCCTGAGGCACTGGCTCTGTCCTCCATTGAGGCAGAAAAGGTGGCAAATGCTTTGTTAGAGATTTTCAGCAGGGTAGGGTTCCCAAAAGAAATGCTGACTGACAGCGGTGCCAATTTCATGTCAGATCTGCTGGTTTGTCTGTGGAAGTACTGTGGGTGAAGCACCTGAAGACCAATCCCCTACCATCCCCAGACTAATGGTCTTGTTGAGAGGTTAAACTCTACAATCAAGTCCATGCTATGGGCATTTGCAGACCAGCTTAAGAGGGAGAGGGGCAAATATTTGCCCCATCTGTTGATTGCTTACAGAGAGGCTCCCCAGGAATCCACAGGTTTTTCACCCTTTGAGTTGCTGTATGCGCATAGGGTGAGGGGACCTCTAGATTTAATTCGAGATGAGAGGGAAGGTGAGTGTGAATCTCACAAGGAGTCTGTTGTGGCATATGTTCTAAGCCACAGGACAAGGCTCAGGGAACTCATGGGCTTGGCCCAGAAGAAGCTGGCAGAAGCACAACAATAGAAAATGGTATGGAATGACAGGAATGCTCGAGCTAGATAGTATGCTGTGGGGCAGGAGGTAATGGTTTTCATTCCTGTCAGACACAACAAGCTGTAAGCAGCTTGAGATGGACCCTACAAGGTGGTAAGAAAGGTAAGTGATGTTAACTACATGGTAGAACTGCTAGGCAGGAGGCAGGAGCACAAAGTGTACCATGTTAACATGATGAAAGCTTACCATGATGGGGAGGCCCTTGTGCTGAGCATTTGCAGTGGATTGCAGGAGGAGTCTGAGGGAGATCTGGTGGCTGATCTCCTCAGTGAGGCTCAGACTAACACCTCAGTGGAAGTTCCAGCAGCTATCTCCTACCCAGGTTCATGAAATCTGAGCAGTGTTACAGGAGTTTGGGGACATGTTCACTGGGAAACCAGGATGCGCCCACCTGGTGCAGCACCAGGTGGATGCAGGACCCCAAAGGTCTATTAGGCAGGCCCCTTATAGGGTGCCTGAGAGAGTCAAACAGACTCTCAGGGAGGAGATACAGGAAATGTTGGAACTAGGGCTAATTCAAGAGTCTAACAGTCTCTGGGCCTCCCCAGTGGTGCTGGTGCCAAAGAAGGATTGCAGCACCAGGTTCTGTGTGGACTACAGGAAATTAAATAGTCACACAGAGTCAGATGCTTACCCCATGCCTAGGACAGCTGAGGCCCTAGAGCAGCTGGGGGGTATGTATCTTACAACCATTGATCTTACCAAGGGTTACTGGCAGGTGCCCATGACTCCCAGTGCTAGAGAGAAGTCAGTCTTTGTGACTCTTTTTGGCTTGTATGAATTCACAAAGATGCCCTTTGGGATGAAAAATGCCCCAGCGCCTTTCCAGAGGCTGGTAGATCATATCCTAGCAGAAGCAGGAGGGTTTGCCCTTGCTTACCTAGATGATATTACCATCTACAGCCATTCCTGGTAAGAGGACCTTCAGCATGTCAGGGAGGTGCTGGGCAGACTGCAGAGGGCAGGGTTGACCATTAAGCCCAGCAAATGTCAGGTGGGTATGGCAGAGGTCTCCTACCTAGGACATAGAGTGGGGAGTGGTAAGATCAAGCCAGAACCTGCCAAAGTGGAAGCCATTCAGGCATGGCCTACACCTGTTACCAAAAAGCAAGTGAGGGGATTCTTATGGACAGTGGGGTACTACAGAAAGTTCATTCCCAGTTACCATACCATAGCTGCTCCCCTCACAGATCTGACAAGGAAAAACAGGCTAGATAAGGTAGTGTGGACCCCACCATGTGAGCAGGCATTCCAGAAGCTTAAAGAAGCATTGGGAGGATCCCCTGTGTTAGCCAGTCCAGATTACAGCAAAGAATTTGTTGTGCAGGTGGATGCTTCGAACCATGGGGTGGGGGCTGTACTTAGCCAGATTTCTTCAGAGGGAGAAGAACACCCAGTGGTTTATCTCAGTTGTAGGCTCCAACCCAGGGAGGAATGCTATGCAGCTGTAGAAAAGGAATGTTTAGCCATAGTGTGGACACTGCAGAAACTTTAGCCTTATCTGTATGGAAGAAAATTCACTATAGTGACAGATCATAATCCCCGAACATGGTTAAACAGAGCCAGCCAGTAAAATGCCAAGTTGCTAAGATGAAGCCTAGGGTTGCAAGCATATGATATGACAGTGCAACACCACAGTGGGATTAGCAATGCCAATGCAGATGGGCACTCAAGACAGGGAATGGGGTAAGGTATAGTCAGATAGACCTAACCCTCTCAATCAACATTTCTCAAGGGTCACTTGAAAAACTAGCTTGAGTTCTCCGGGGGAAGGGGGTGAAGATAGGTGAAGACTGCCAGCCTAGCTTAGATAGAATTTTGTAGATAATTTTGTCATTTGTAAATATTAATGTAAGCCACAGGCTTGTTCTCTTAAATGTGAAAAGACTGTAATGGATGTTGAGCTGAAAAAAAATTAACAACAGTGCACTCTGCTGTAAGAAAGCTGATAGGTCAAGCATTGTGAAATTCTTTGATCTAAAAGTCGGAGCTGAGATGTCTAGTTGGAGGCAGTCTGCTTATTGTTTTGAGGCCAGAGTTAATGGCTAGAATTTACATGTATAATTTATTTTATTGCTCTGGCTTCTTGACCAGCTGCAAGATCAAAAGGGCTATTAACCTCTGAGTTTCTGTTAGCCTGGGAACCAGAAAGAAATGATGTAATCTGAAATTAATCAGTGGTACTGTATTATCAATTTAAGGACAGAAAGAATGAGGGCATTTAGCATTTGTCTTGAGAACATCCAACTCACCAGCACTCTGCCTGTGTTCCATATGTAAGTTTATTTTAGAACTGTGTTTTCTCTTAGATATAGCTAGGAACTTTTCTACTGTATTATTTTAAGTATTTATCTGTGATCTGAACTCTTGACTACCACTGTGTAGTAAGAACTATTGTCTTGTGTTTTTATTATTTATTATTAAATAGTTTTAAACCTTTCAACTGTGGCTGTTTTGTGTAGAGATAATTTAAGCTCTAGAGTGCATTGCATGTATATAGTGATACCGGCCAAGCCACTCAATAAGCCTTGACTGTTCAGTTGCACTTAACCATTTGGATAATAATATTGCACAGTAATAACTGGACACCCTTTGCTAAGGGCCTTTTTAGTAGCTGATAACTATTAGTGGGTGGTGGCAAGTGGCACTACTGTATAATCTGGGTAAAAGGGGCACAGCTGGAAAACCAGCCTTCCCCTGGAGTGTCTGTGTGGTTGTATATAACACTTATCATTGCCAGCTACTTGGGCAGGGACACAAAGCACTGGTTGGACAGAGAGGGTGCTGGAGGTTTTTGCTTGCCCACTAGGCTGACATCTGGACCCTATAACTGTGCCAGTGGGGTGTCTTATTGGGGACCTGGGGAGAAAGGGAGAAACCAGCCCCAGACTGACTGTGATCTCTGTGTGGTCTTAAGGGAAATTGTACTTTACTGTGTGTGTATTTATCATCCTTTCCCTATACGGACACTCCTCACTGGTGTTAGTGGTGAGGACTGAGGCTCCTTGATTGCTGGGCCAGTGCACGGGCATTACAAATATATCAATGCAAACAACAAAATGCTGGTAAAATGGAAGAAGCTTTAAACAAATATTCAGATTAGGTGATAAAGCTGCAAAAATCAGAGGCCGAAGTGAAGAAAATGCTGGCTGAATATGAGACTGCTCAGGTAGAGATGTTTAAAAAAATAATAGTGTTAGAGAACAAAGCACATAGGGAAATTCTGAGATTTTCACCTATACCAGAGAAGCTGGAAGGAACAGACTGCATTACGTTTATGAAAGCACAGATAAGGAACTGGATTGGTACTTCACAGCAGGAGTTGTTAGTTTAAAGGGCACATTGTGTGCATGCTCCAAACCTGGCTATGAGAAAGCAACCTAGACTTTTAATAGTAAAGATGTAATGCTATCAGCAGAAAGATTTGATTTTGGCAAAACTGTGGCAGAAGGACAAAGTACTAAAAGTGGGAGACAGCAGAGTGTTTGTGGAGAATGATTCCTAATTGTACACCAGGCAGAAGAGAAGCACATTTGCTTCATTTTTCAGGGAATGTTAAGATGTAGGTGTGAGACTCAAACTGCTGTACCCAGCTGTCTTTAAAGTATTCTTCCCTGGAGGGACAAAATAATTTTTGATGAAGTACATGCTAAGGAGGAAATACAAATGTTTGTCCAGCAAAGAGTGAGCTGTGAAACAGAACGAGATTCTGCTTGTTGTTCTTCTGGTAATAAAGACCACACAGAGACTGTACCTGCAAAACTTTTTTCAGTGTTTCAATGGAAAATGTTGTAGTGAAGGAAGGGACCACAAGAGCTGACTAGAAGAATTGAGAATATGTTGGAAATGAAGCAGTGACAGGATTTGGGAGACGGAGATGAACAGTAATAAAACCAGTAACTTAATGTGGGATTACAATGTAATAATTATATATGTAAAATATGACAGAACAAGAAAACCTGGAAATATTGGACGTTTTCAGAATGTTTTGGACTTGTGGAAGACTCTAAAGCATATGCTCTTCTTCATGTCATTAATGTTCAAAAATGCTTTGGGGAGGAGAAGAGGCGGGAGAAAGTTAACTGTAAGTATTGAATTTTTTTCTTACTATCACTATTTTTGTGGTGTATGTTTTTTTCAGTTAATGTTAAGTGTAATGGGGATTGTAAACAGATGCTGTTTTTTTCTTTTCTTTCTCCATTCTCTCTTTCTTCTTGTTTGGTTTAAAATATGTAGGCAATGCAATGGAAAAAAAAGCCTGGTTAAAAGAGCATGACAAAAGAAAAATTAATGTGCTTTCTCTGCATGGGGAAATGGCTGGATTAAGGACCTTAGATTGATTCAGTAATAAGTTTTAAGAATAAGCAAGTAAATAAAAAAAAATATTAATATTCTGAGTTTTTTTGCTAGCAAAAATATGCATGTTCAGTAGCAGTACTTCAGCTGGTCTTTATATTTTCATGGAAATATCTGATAAAGAAAAAGTGGCTGCCTGGTTCTCCTGTCTCTGTGGTGACAATCTGATAAAGAAAAACTGGCTATAGGCTGGTGGAGAATGATTGGCTGAAGGAAAAGTAAAAACTGAAAAGAGAAACTGGCTAGGACATAATGTTCTCTGAAAGCATTCAGGGGTTTTCCCAGCTGGGAGAGCTATAAAAAAAAGATGAAACCAACTAGCACTTAGTAGAAGCACAGGATGCACCATGCATCTTAACATGTTTAACCTTTCTTTTAGGGTAACAAGTGAGTGTGGCTGTCAATTTGGACCTTTTGCTCCTATTAGGAGGGTAAAACATCAGTATTTGAAGATGTACATACTTTTGTGTTAAGTTAATATGTTTTAAGGGGTATTCGGGGTTTTTTTTTGTTTGAGGGCTTTCAATAACACAAAACATTTTGTAAGATGTGACATAGGCTCAAATGGATATGGCAAGAAACAACTGTATAAAAGTTCAACCTGTCAAACTGTGTATGCATATAACACAAAAACTGGAACTAGACATTTAACAAAAGAGCTATTATACATAAAAGGTGGGAATAATAACATTTTAATACAATGATGCTTTCTGTAATGTCTTTAAATGTCAACAGTCTCACAGATAAATACAAAAAAGAAAGAGTAGTGAACTATATTAAAATGTAGACTGTAAATAGCTATGTTACAGGAGACACACACAGAAAGAACTGAACATGTAAATTGATAAAGAAAGGTTTTCAGGATAATTATTCAGTGGAATATCTGGGACAAAGAAAAAGAGGAGTACTTATATTAATTGCAAGAGGCACTCCAATAGTGATAGAAGAGGATAAAAAAGATAATTGTTACTTCTTAACCATATCTCCTTTTCTTTTATTTCTACCTTATTTTTAAACTTCACTTTAATTTTATCCCACTTCCTAACTATATTTTCAGAAGGAATGTATATCTTCTCTAATAGCTCTTGAATAATTTCCACTACCCATTCCTTAAATTCATCTCTTTTCAACAATAGGTGGGAAAGTGCCAGTATCTTATTGTTATGTCATTACCCTGTGTTTTTATTTTAGTTATCATTGGCGCATAATCTGAAATAGTTATTGGCTGCATATTAAGACCTTCAACTAAATGCACATGTTCCTGTGAAATGTAAATTCTGTCTACCCTGACCCAGTTTTTGTATCTTGGGTAATAATATTTAAATTCACTCCAAACTCCTAGTACTGAATTCACATCTTCCATGCCAAATATTTTCATAAATTTCTCAAGATCTACCCTCCTTTCTTATAATGTCCCTTCTGGTGACCCAAACACACCTTCATTGTTGCAAATGAAATTCCAGTCCCCAGCTATAAGTAATATTCCTTGCTGAAAGCTGATTAATTCTCCCAGAATTTTCTTAAGCCCCATTATAACAGTTTTAGTTGGAATATAAATATATAGTTTCATAGGTTTATAGGTGTATACTAGGCTAATGGCCCTGGAGCCTTTACAAGCCTAGCCCATAGGATTACCCTGGCATCATGCCACCTGACCTTAGTTCCTAGTGCCTTTGTCAAGTAGAGACACTGGAGTGATCCCTGGGGTGAACTTCTATTTCCCATCCACTCATCAAGGTTTCTTTTGAAGAGGGCCAGTGAGGTGCTCTGCTTGAAATATATGGGAAGTCTATTCCATAGCATGGGCAGTCTCTGGGTTATGAACCTGTCCCTCCAGCATGTTCTGTTGATTGTGGTAATAAGGTTGAGGTCTCCGGAGTGTGTGGTGTGGAAGGATTGAGATTTCTTTAGATGTAGCATTTCTAACAGAGCTGGGTCAGACATGGCTTTGTAATGGAATGTGGATTTCCAAGGTAATTAGTTTGTGGTCGGATGTAACCAGGGAGGAGTTGACTATTGTTGTAGAACAATGGTCGCCCATGTTAGTAATGACCAGGTCAAGGATGTTGCTACCTCTAGTGGGGGTAAGAACAAGCTGGTCCAGAGCATTGGAATTAATGAATTCCAAAAAGCATTGGACAAGTGTATTGGTACATGAGTAGTTTTCCCAGTTAATGGAGGTGTAGTTGAGGTTGCCCAGTATGAGAGTGTTAGGTTGGACCCTAATATTCTCCAGGGTGCTTAGGAATATGAATTTTGAGTCTTAGGACATGGTTGGGGACATATAGCAGGTTATAACCTGAATCGCTGTCTTACCCAGTGTTAGCTGCACCTGAAGTATCTCAGATGCATTATGTTGGGCTACCAGTCTGGAGGTAGTACTGTACTGTGGTATCATTCTCGGTGATGGTAGGATGCTGCTCAGGGCTAGGGTCATACCTGCCTGGGCTACATAATCCAAGAGCTCCTCCATGTCTCATTTCATGTAGTCTGGGGAGGTACATCTCAGGTCATTCACACCCACATGTACAATGACAGAGTCATATTTGTACCTGTCATTGAGGTACCTGAGTGCATGTATTATGTGGTGGATCCTGGCACCTGACAGGCAGCTGACTGTTACTTTCTCCTTATTCAACCTAGTGAGTGGGACATCAGTGTGTCTCACTATCGAGTCACCTATGACTAGTGTGTTGGGCATGGTGTTTTGCCTTAGGGGCTTTGGTTGAGTGTCACACTGTTTAAGAGAGTTATGTGTCTCGTCATTAGTGTTGTATTGTGGTGGTCGGGTACATTTCTGTCTTGGAGATCTCTGCTGTTTGTGCAGAATTTTATTGAGAGCTTCAGCGAAGGTGGGTGTGTGGTTTGTGTTTTTATGTGAAGGCAGTGCTGGTGTGTGTTCTGGAGGGCTATGTGTTCCATGTGATGTGGTGCAAGTGTTGACCTTCTCCTCTTAACCAGCTATTCTGGTCTTGGCTGGAGAGTGTGTGGCTTCCAATTTGGATATATAAGTGCATCTCTCACAAGTCTGAGTGTTGGGAGGTAAGAGGAGAGGGTTGTCAGTGTACATGAGGCAGTTGCTACATTGCCTCAGAATGCCCAGGTTCACTAGGTTAATAGGATAAAGCACAGGAAACTGACCTTTAGACATGCCTGGAGGGGTGGGCATTAATAAATACTGGCGTTGTTTCCTTGTAGAATGTTTAGTGCTGGTAGCACTTTTGTGTGCTGCAATAATTGCTACAAGAAGTTTGGTAAAGTGCTAAACTAATAAGCTAATAAAAGTGCAGGAGAGGACAGAACTAGCAGATCTAAGGGAAAAATTGAAGAGCAGATTTTGGCACCACTCAGAAGCTTACAAACAGTCCTAGATACAGCAAATCTGTATGCGGTATCTGGACTAGATTAGTTACAGGAAAGGTGAGAAACAAGCACAGATGTGGACTTTTAATCCAGAAAGATGAAAGAGATGGAAAAACTGCCCAAATGGCCAATAATCTATGATTTCTGAGCCAAAAAACATTCCTCTTGTGGTAGATAGGCTACCTAGTACTTACCACTCCCACTGGTAAGCTAGACGGCTTCCCTCCAACACAGAAGAGTTTGGGGGGGGGGGGGCTCAGAAGCTTACCAACAGTACTGGATACAGCAAATCTGAATCTGGACTAGACTAGTTACAGGAAAGGTTGGAAACAAAACCAAATGCAAGCTTTTAAACCAGAAAGTTGAAAGAGATGGAAAACTGCCAAATGGCCAATAAACTACAATTTATGGGCCAGAAACCACTCCTTTTGTGGTAGATAGGCTACCTAGTGCTTACCACTCCCACTGATAAGCTAGAAGGCTTCCATCCAACACTGAAAGGCTTGGGGGCTCAGAAGCTTACCAACAGTCCTGGATACAGAAGATCTGTATCTGGACTAGACTAGTTACAGGAAATTCAGGAAACAAGCACCAATATGGGCTTTTAAACCAGAAAGTTGAAAGAGATGGAAAAACTGCTCAAACAGCCAATAAACTACAATTTATGGGCCAGAAAGCACTCCTTTTGTGGTAGATAGGCTACCTAGTGCTTACCACTCCCACTGATAAGCTAGAAGGCTTCCCTCCAACACAGAAAGGCTTGGGGGGCTCAGAAGCTTACCAACAGTACTGGATACAGCAAATCTGTATCTGGACTAGACCTGTTATAGGAAAGGCAGGAAACAAGCTTAGATTTTTTTTTCACAGAAAGCAGCTAAAACAGCACTAAAAATAAAGCAAATACAGCTTAAATAAATGCAATTTATTCAAAATGTATTCTGAACAAAATTAAATTGTTGCTTTATTCAACTCTTAACAGTTAAGAAGTGCCAAAAAATATATTAATCAGCTGAGAAGCACACTCAGCACTCAGAACACAAGGAGATTTTTTTTGTTAGTAAAGTGCAAGGGGAGAAAAGAGGAGCAGAAGATAACTCAAGATTAAAAACCTAAGTGGGTTGGCCTTCTCAAGTGGCCTCTCTGTAATAGGTAGAATGAACACTAGACTAGGAGGAGTGCCTCAGATCAAATTTAGAGTAGGGGTGGGAAACGGCAAAGCCACCATCTATAACAAATACCACAGAAATAGGGTGGGTGGTAGGGAGAAAACCAGTTTCAGAAGAGAACAGGAACAAAAAAAAAACAATGCCAGCAAATATATAAAATAATTCAGTCAGCAAATATATAAAATAATTGAGGCAAAAATTAAGACAATGCAGAACTCTGAAAAATTAAAGTACCATTCTTATTACCGATTATATTTCCAGATTGTTTGAGAGCATTCTTAAGTCAGAACACAAGGAGTTTCTAAGAGTGTATGTAGGAATTTACAAACAGGGGCTATTTAAAATCAACAAACCTTGAAGCAATCAGATAACAAAAAAAGATGTTAGACCAGTTTTATAAACTTTAACACCACCACAGAAATAGTGGGGGAACCAGTTTCAGAAGAGATCCGGAACAAAAAAACAATGCCAACAAATATATAAAATAATTCAGTCTGAAAATATATAAAATAATTCTGGCAAAATTTAAGACAATGCAGAACTCTAAAGTGCCAAGAATTATACTGATCACTGATTATATTTCCAGATTGTTTGGGAGCACTAAGTCAGAACACAAGGACTTTCTAAAAGTCAGAACACAAGGAGTCTCTAACCATGTATGCAGGAATTTACAAACGGGCTATTTTAAATCAGCAAGCCTTGAAGCAATCAGATAACAGAAAAGCTGTTAAACCAGTTATATAAACTTTAACACCACCACAGAAATAGGGGGTACCAGTTTCAGAAGATATCAGGAACAAAAAAACAATGCCAGCAAATATATAAAATAATTCAGTCAGCAAATAGAATAAAATTAGATGAGAATGTAATTATGGTCACCATTGATGTGGTTAGTTTGTTCATTGTTATCCCACATGCAGAAGGTTTAGCTTGGTTAGAGATCCAATTGTTCAACACTGGCCTATATGACCAGGACAACATCAATGTATATGTAACACTTATGGAAGTGGTGCTTCAGAATAATTACTTATATTTTGAAGGCCAGTACTATAGGCAAAAAACATGGGTTGCTATGGGCGCTGCCAGCACTCCCATTTTTGCAAATTACATTATGTCCTATTGGGAACAACAGTATGTAATTCAGAGTACATTCCAATCCAATATTTTGTTTTACACAAGGTTTTTGGACGATTTGTTTATTTTGTGGAAAGGTACTGAGCAGGAATTAGAGCAGTTTTATGTATATATATAAATGATACTGTTGGCTTTTTGAAATTTACACATCAACATAATAGAGAAAATATTGCCTATTTAGATGTAGAATTATCTATTACTGGAGACAATGTGATGGAATCTAAAATTTATAGAAAACCAACTTTTTCAAACTCTTATTTAGAGTTTACTAGAGCACACCCATCCTTTCAGAAAAAGTATAGTAAAAGGGCAATTGGTCCAAGCAGCCAGGATGGTGAGCTCAGACATAGTCTTTATTGATGAGTTAAAGTTTAGCTAGAAGATACCCAGATGTCCAACTTGATGAGATTAGTAAGGAAGTGGTGCACAAATGACAAATTTGTATATATAAACCAATTTTAGTATTTGGTAAAGATGGTAATAATGTAAATAAGGGGAATATGGATCCAAAAATTAGTCTTGGGTTTATTATATGTTTTAATCAAGATGTTTGGAATATTGTAGATATTATTTTTAATAATTGGGACATTTTACAATTTGATGGTAATGTAGCACAGAAAGTGGGGGAAAACCCAAAATTATTTTTAAAAAAGATTGGTCCTTTAAAAATATAGTGGAAGGGACTAAGATATATAGGGATACTAGTACGAATAGAAGTAAAGGGAATTTTAAGTGTCAGCACTGTAACTATTGCCCCTATGTTTTAGAAACGGGGCAGTTTTGTGTTGAATGGAAAAACATTGAGGATTAATGGGCATTTTAATTGTACCACCAACGTGGTTTATGAAGCTAAGTGTTTGATGTACCCTACTTTTTATGTGGGTAAGACTGCTAGATCTTTTAAGAACAGAATAAGTGAACTTTTATTGGACATCAGACATAATAGGCAAACTAATGCACTTGCAAGACATATTGACAAATGTAGAGACCATGTTTTTAGATTTTTTGTGATCCAACATTTGTTTAAAGATCCACAAGGTAGATGCCTAGATGTCCATTTGGATGTCTGTGAGCTTAGATGACAATTTAAACTTGATGCCACTAAGTATCCAGGCATTAATGAGGCTATCAGCTTATCTAGCATATTAAAATTAAAACATATATTAGGGTAAAATCTCTTATTTAGGGGATTAGAACATAGTTTCCACAATACTTTTAATATTTTAGGTATTTTAGGTATTATTTGTATACACTTTTTCATATATATTTATTGTATTTGTTATATGTTCTGTTAAAATGTCTTTTCTCATTATATGTCATGTCATTTTAAGAATTAATTGATGCATAATTAGTGGTTCACTATTTAAGGCTGGGTTGGTAGTGTGGGTGTATTTTGTAAATTTGTTCTGAAGAAGTCCCTTATCATAAAAGGGAAGAAAGTGCTCAATTGTTTCAATAAAGCTGTTCATGTTAGCTGTTTGTTACTTTGCTGTGGTTTTTGTTTAAAAAGTAAGACAATGCTGAACTCTGAAAATTTAAAGTGCTAAGAATTATACTTATCACCGATTATATTTCCAGATTGTTTGAGAGCACTGTTAAGTCAGAACACAAGGAGTTTCTAACAGTGTATGCAGGAATTTACAAACAGGGGCTATTTAAAATCAGCAAGCCTTGAAGCAATCAGATAACAAAAAAGCTGTTAGACCAGTTTTATAAACTTTAACACCACCATAGAAATGGGGGAGGGCCAGTTTCAGAAGAGATCCAGAACAAAAAAACAATGCCAGCAAATATATAAAATAATTTAGTCAGCAAATATATAAAATAATCCAGGCAAAAATTAAGACAATGCAGAACTCTGAAAAGTTAAAGTGCCAAGAATTATACTTATCACCGATTATATTTCCAGATTTTTTAAGAGCACTCTTAAGTTAGAACACAAGGAGTTTCTAACAGTGTATCATGTAACATGCCAGTGTAATCCTTATCCCTTGCCAGTAGCCCCTTTGTACTAAAAATCTAGCATTATTAGCTTTTTTATCCTCTTCTATCACTATTGGAAGTCCTCTTTTATTAATATAAGTACTCACTTTTCTTTTGCCCCAGGTATTCTGCTGAATAACCATCCTGAAAATGTTTCTTTATCAAATTCACATGTTCAGTGCTTTCAAAGTGTGTCTCCTGTAGCATAGCTTTTTGCATTCTACATCTTTTAATATAGTTCATTACTATTTCAATTTTGTATTTATGTGTGAGACCATTGACAATTAAAGACATTACAGAAAACATCATTGGCTTAAAAAGTTATTATTCTCACCTTTTATGTACAACAGCTTTTTGTTAATGTCTAGTTTGTGTTACATGCATACACTGTCTGGCAAGTTGTTTCTTGTCATATCCATTTGAGCCTATGTCTCATCTTACAAAAACTTTTTGTTTTATTAAAAGCCCTCAAAAAAATGAAAAATAGACACACAATACCACCCTGTGATGATGTGAGGTATTGCCAGCTATGTCAGAAGAAGTAGGAAGGTGGATGTGTAGCATATGACAGCATAGCTATCTGGAATTTTGTAAATAATTATATGTCATTTGTATATCAAACTAGATTGTACAGATACTTGTGTTGAAATGTATTTGTAAAGCTGCGTGTGTTAAAAATGTACCAACAGTGGGTCCTGCTGGACAGATCAGAAATACACCTGTATGTCAGACTGTATTGTAACTGTTGAAATGAATATATTGTAACAGAGGATACAGGAAGATAAGGGGTTAATCTCAATCCAGCTAACTTTGAAAAATTGTCTGAAATTAAATTACCTGGTTTAGGCTATAAAAATGGTATCTTACAGTTCTGATTGCAACCAGAGACAAAATGTCTGTGAAAAACAGGACTAGGAATCCCACTGTATTGTCCTTATTGGTGAACTAATTGCCACCCTGGGGGGTGGAATTATTGAAATTGTTTTATAGCTTCCAGATGCTATAACACATATCTGTGTGTATAGTGACACATATAGGTGCTAAATTCTGGTTCACTTTCTAGCAAAGGGGGTAGTATGGGAATGAGAATCAGATGACTAGATGTATGTGATCTCATTCTGTTATCCAGCACTGAAATGATGTTTTAATACTAGATGAGACAGAAGTCCCAGAGCAGTCTGTTTCTTTCACTTGACAAAGGATCACTCACCCACTTCATTTTGCCTTGCTTTAGTAAGTAAGCATGGAATAGTCATTATTTAGATCAGTCAGGAAACTGTAGAGAGATTAGTTAAGCACTGTTTTTCTGTATCTGTTTGAATCTAACCATCTGTGTTATTTATAATATTTTCTGTGATTGGAACTCTGGTGTTTATTGTAAATAGATATATAGTATTTTCATGTTGCTTTATTATTTATTATTAAATATATTTAAACATTTCATTGTGGCTGGTCTCTTAGACAATATTTTAATCTTTGAGTGTACTTATATTTATTTGGTGACACTGTGGCTGCTCCTGAAAGCATTGCTGCATTGGTCAAACACAACCATTTGTATTAGTATTAATTTTACTCAGTATAATTGTGTATCTTTCTAAGAGTCTTAGAGTAGCTGGCTTTGGAGTATTCTTGTGGCAATACCTACCTTTTAATCTTGGCAGAGAGGTCATAGCTGGTAAATCTATGCCAGCCTTTCCCAGGTGTGTGTGTGTGTGTGTGTGTGTGTGTGTGTGTGTGTGTGTGTGTGTGTGTGTGTGTGTATGTTTGTGAAAAGCAAATCTCACAGTGTGTGTGTCAGCTACTTACAGCAGGGCACAGTGCACTGGTTTCACAGAGAGGGTGCTGAAGGACTTGGCTTGGATCACTCGGCTGAGGAATCAACTCTACAGCTGTGTCAGTGGGGAGTCTTATTGGGGGCCTGGAGGGAGAAGGAAACCCAGCTCTTGGACTGAGTGTGTTCCCTGTGTGCTCTTAAGGGAAATTGTGCTTGGTGGAGAAAGCTGCATTCAGAAATACTCTGTGTATCTATTTCTGTCCCAAGTGAATGTCCCCCACTGGTGTCAATATAAGGATTTAGGCTCCTTGATCACTGGTGCAGAGAAGGGATGCAGACCTCCTAAATCCTATTAACTTAATAATAACACACATAACTATGCACATCTTCAAATATTGAAGTTTTACCTTACTAATAGGAGCAAATTTTCCAAACTGACAGCTGCAGTCACAGAGTTCTGGTAACCTAAAAGAAAGGTTATCAGTGCTAATACGCATGGTGCAGCCTGTGCTTCTACTAAGTGCTGTCTCATTTTGTCTTATCTTGATAGCTGTCTCAGCTGGGAAAACACTTCAATGCTTTCTTAGAACATTATGTCCAAGACATTTCTCTTTATCAGAATATCTGCTAGAGACATGAGAACTAGACACAAAACTGTGAAGCATACATTCATTTACTAGAAAAAGCCTTATAATATTCAATATTATTTTTAATTTACTTTCTTTCTTTTAAAATGTGTTACTAGATCAAACTAAGGGCTTTAATCCAGTCACCCCTATGCAAGAATGAGAAAAAAATCACACTCATTTTTCTTTTACTATACTCTTTTAACCAGATTTTTCTTCTTCTTCTTTTTTTTTTTACATTGCAGTTCCTACTCTTCTTAAAGCTGAACAAGGAGAAAGAGAGAACAAGTAAGAAAGAAAAAGAAAAAAGAAAAAAATATCCACCTATTTACAATAGTATCCCCATTATTCTTAAAGTAACTGAGAACACTTTACTTTATGGCATGCAAAGATAATTATGCATTATTAAAATTGTACCATTGAGATAAAAAATGTTTTACTTACAGTTAACTTTCTTCCTCCTCTTCCTGTCTCCTAAGTATTTTTCAGACATTAATGAGATGAAGTAGGGCATATGCTTTAGAGTCACCTACAAGTTTAACAAAGTCCAAAAATATCCAATATTTCCAGATATGCTTGTTCTGTCAGTTATTGCTTGGAATCCCACATTTGTCAATTTCCAAGTTACTGGTGTTATTCTCTGAACATTATTGACATGAAGTATGGCATATGCTTTAGAGATCCCTAAAAGTTTAACAAAGTCCAAGAAAGTCGAATATTTCCAGATTGTCTTGTTCTGTCACGTTTCACAAATATAATTATTGCTTTTTAATCCCACATTTATCAATTTCCAAGTCACTGCTTTTATTCCTATACATCTCCATCTCCCAAATCATGTTCCTGCTTCATTTCCAATGTACTCTTGATTCGTCTAGTCGACTCTTATCTTGTTTCCTTCTGCCAAGCATTTTCTGTTGAAAATGTTGAAAAAGCATTTTCTGTTGTTCAAGTGAGAAAGAAAAAGAAAAGAAAAAAAAAGAAAAAAAAAGGACCACCTATTTACAATAGTATCTCCATTACACTTAAAATAACTGAGAAAACTTTATTTATGGGATGCAAAGAAAATTTTGCACTCTGATGATGCCCTATTTATGAGGGTGAAAGCGCTTAGTGTCTTGTGGATTTATGGTGGATTGTATCTTCTTGTTTGGTCGAGTTTCATTTATTAAAGTTTTTTTGAAACCAGGATCCAAGGTTTGCTGAAATCATTAGCTTATTGGTACTTTGGCGTTTGGCCAACTTGGACTATTAAAATTGTGCCATTAAGAAAAAAAAATGTTTTACTTACAGTTAACTTTCTTCCTCCTCTTCCCATCTCCTAAGTATTTTTCAGACATTAATGAGATGAAGTAGGGCATATGCTTTAGAGTCACCTACAAGTTTAACAAAGTCCAAAAATATCCAATATTTCCAGATATGATTTGTTAGATTTTATGAATATAAATCTGAAATTAATTATGTTGTAAATATGCTGAAAGAAAAGGCTTGCTTAAATGCAGAAACAAAGTTTAAGTAAAATGTGATCAGCAGTCATACTAAATGACCATGGCTTGGAAAAGGAATCTGCTGAATGGACATTATTCCCTTACAGACTCAAGGCATGATATATGCAATAACAAAAATGCAAAATCTGCTTTTAAAGAACAATGACATGTTATTCTGCATGGAAAAACAGGATGGCACAAGAACAGATGTTTTACAAAGATCCAAATAAAATACAGGATGTTCACACTGTCAGAAAAGCTGATCTCTGACAATGTGTTTTCTCAAAAATATGTTTTTCTTCATAAAAAACAGGATATGCTTATCAGCATTGACATAAGAACACATGTTTCTATACACAGATTCAAATAGAATACAGGACAATGTGTTTTCTCAAAAATATGTTTTTCTTCATAAAAAGCAGGATATGCTTATCAGCATTGACATAAGAACATGTGTTTTATACAAAGATCCAAATAGAATACAGGACAATGTGTTTCCTCAAAAATATGTTTTTCTACATGGACATCAGGACACTGTTACAGGATATTCACACTGTCAGAAAAGCTGGTCTCTTACAAGACATTGTTAAACAAGGAAGTTTAGTATTGTTTCTACAGGATAAGCAATTCTCCAAAATATGTTTAAAAAGAGTATATAAAGAGCTGTATAAATCCAGTTGTTTAGGGATATGGTAGGAACACATTTGGTGTTCTGAGGTAAATGTTATATCTCTCACATCATCTGTACTATATGAGAAGTAAAGTTGGAACAGTACTTTTAAGCTGCAACGTTTGTCTAGTTTTATTTATTATAAAAGTTATTGGTTACTGCTCTTAAAGACAAGTGCTGCAAAGTATATTCTCTCATCAGTGTATATTCTGCAAGTTTCTGTATGCAACAGATTGTGAATGCAAATATAATCAGACTTTGAATTTTAGCAAGAATCCAGCCAGCAAGACTGAGTGTCTTAAGAACACTGCAGATCTATCACACCAAGCAAGTAAGCAAATAAGAACCATATAATATTTTTTCAATGGCGAGGCAGCTGAGTGACTAGCACCATATAATTTTTTCAATGGCAAGCTAGTCTGCATTTGAACCTACAATCTGCATTCAAACACAGGAGGAGTGATGGTAAGCCCTGCAGAGGGTCACTTCAGTCAAATTGCAGTAACTAACATTTGTACGTATGTGTCAATTCTGAACAGAAGTATTCCAGTTTATGCAGCTTGCAGTAGTAATGTTTTTTAGACGTCTACATCCGGAGTGAGACAGAAGTTCCAGTCGCAGTGCCATAATTTCACTAAAGAAAAGGGGGATATCCACTAGCCCATCAGTCCACTGCCTGTTGTGCTTTCCCAGCTTCTCAAGTGACTTTGAAAAATTTCCAGCCATCTGCAACAACAGCCTGATCACCTGTTTTCTTGCTCACTGGTAAGACTTTTTTCTACGTCACATTTTTAGTATGGTTGCTATTCGACAGTTTTGGATATTAAACAGTCTTGGATATTAGATTAGACAGTATGGATATTTTCATGCATAATTTAAGCAAATGTAAAAAAATGCTATGTTGGTATACACAGCACATTAGTAAATGTAAAACCTTATTAGGGCAGGTTGATAGTAAGGCATTATGCAAATGTATTACAATATTTGACTGGTATCTCAAAGAGAACCATGTGGAATATGACAAATGTTTATTGTGTGCTTCAACAAAAACTGCATTTTGGGTATTATGTCATAAAAAATATTGCATCATATTGCAAATATAAAAATAGACTGTAAAGACAGATCTGAAGAATTAACTAAGGGTAAAGTGTTTCCATTACATTCTGATGTTGAACAGTTATGTCCTGTCACCACATGTGAGTCAAATCAGTTACTGATAGAACCCTAGTACATTTTGTTACAAAGGAATGTAGTAAACTTCTGAACGACAGACATAATGAGTTCAGGAAGCTTAGACAAGTTATACATACATCTTTTCAAAAGTGCTTAGGAGTTTCAGATTCAGCAGAACAGGCTCCTGAGACATATCAAGCAGACTATAAGGAAATTCTTCAACAGCAGTTGCAGGATAAAGAAAATAAATTAGCTGAACTGACAAAGACTGGGAACTTCCTGCATACACAGCTAATCTGTGCAAAAGAAATATATTTTATAATATGTTTATGTTTTGAAAATGGTTAAACATACATGGTAGGATGGTAGGATCTGATGTCTGGACAAATCATTCTTACTTTCATTCAGTTAAAGCAAGACATCTATCAGTACTACAGTAAAGTAAAGCATATGAATGCCATTCATTAGCATAGTCAAAAGGTAAACAAAACTGTTCTAGTATATTATAATATATAAAAATTAAATAAAAATAGATGAGTAAAAATTTAAAGTCACAAGACATGACATGCTTGTATGATATACATATACAAGACAGACATGCATGTGTGTTCTTTTCATCTAGAGTACATCTGTTACAATACACAGGCAGACAACAGCAAATATAAATAATATAAATATAAATGTGTTGGTTAAACTAATATCTATTTTGTTTTTTACAATTTGTTTATAATTATATAGTAACACCAAACAGTTAAAGTTCTGAATTTTAAAAAAAAAATCACAGATGGTATTATTCAAACAGTTTTGTAAAATTAATGGCAGGACAGTTAAATAGTGAAATAATTAAAAAAAAAAAAAAAAAAATACTGAAATCCATGTAAGGTAATTGTAAAATGATGTCTATTTATGTTGTATAAATGCATAGTTATGCAAATCACAATCACATTAAAGGAAAAATGCTAAAAGAATTAACTATAGTTTACAGAGTATGAAATGTGAGCTAAGACCTTCCTAGACTGAATGAATAGTTACAGGAAATGCTGGAAAGATAAGATAAACAACAAGACTGATTGCCAGATAAGTAGCTTGAGTTTTTCCTAAAGCATCATTGTTATTAAAACATAATTGTTAAAATGTTTACAGGCAACACTATTTAGTAATTGTCATAAAATGCCACAATTGTGCATAGATGTCACTGATAATCTATTTGCAAGTAAATGTTAAAAGAGAAAAAAAAACCTCAGTTGTATCAAGTACAGCCAGCAAATGGGCTATAGTATATATACAGTTCAAATCAATTGTGCAGGAGGGTGTAAATGCCTACTAGTGGTAGTAAACAGCAAAAGCTTTATAAAAAATTATCAAATCAGACAAAAGTTCATAATTTAATAAAATAAATGTATAACCATAGTGTTAGGCTGACATACATTCTATTTTCACAGCATAGGGCAGGTAAACAGTGCTGAAGTACTACAGGGGGAGGGGTACTTTCTCAGTTTTACACTGACTGTATAAGAGGGAGGGGCACTTTCTCAGTTTTACACTGACTGTATAAGCAGACTGTGACAAGGGTCTGAAATAAAGCTACATAAAAATAAACAACAAGGGTCTAAAATAAAGCTACAGGGAAAAAAAAATATCTCATTCATTCTTGACAATACTCTTTTAGGTAGAGGGAAAAACAGGTATTAGTGTATTAGAAATACTGGTAAACTGGATTAAACCTGACAGGATAAGATATTTTACAAGTTGTTAATAGCTATCATAATGGTTATTATTGTATTGTTTAGAATTAAATTATATTTACAGCCTGTTAAACGTAAAGCTATACAAGAGATGGTTTAAAAAACAAGAGATGGCTTAAAACTGATTACAGCTATACAAGAGTGAATAAAGATATGCAAAAATGCATAAATGTTTCTAATAGCAAGAATGGTCACTATTTTTAATATGTTTTTGGCAAAACAATGTTGGTATAAAAAGCATGAATATTTTTGATTGCTGAGTATGTAGTTTAAAATAACAGGACATATGGATATGGTATCAGTTCCACTAGATATTTCTAAAGAGATAAACATTTTCCAAGATTTTGCTTAATATTAATG